>NC_026658.2:10549175-10688128 GCF_000004075.3 Cucumis sativus
AATTCTTCAAAGAGCTAGAAGACTCCCTAACTCTGAAGTCGAGCATCCTCGAAGATTGAAGCTTCTTTAAAAGATACAAGCTTTCTTCCAAGGCTCCCAATTTCAAGAACATCACGTGCTTCGCTTCCTCCAAATCAAGCTGAAGCATCCAGTTGAGAGAGAATCAGAGGATAAAATTCTAGAGATTGAACGGCATCGCATCAAATCAACAAAAATACAACATCAACCCAAGTTCAAGTCCACGAATTAAATTTCTCCGAAATCTCGTGCGAACAAATTGGCACGCCAGTGGGACCATCTCTACCTCTCATCTCTCTCATCATCTAGATCTACAAGCAAATCAATGGCATCAAAGAAAGCTGCATCCAAATCTTCAGCTGCAAGCGACACCTACACGGGACCTATCACCCGTAGTCGTTCCAAGGGGATCATCCAAGGGCAAGATCAAGGTTCCGCATCGCGCAGAGCATCCTGAAGCAATTGATGGAATCTCCTAAAGCTGGAATTGTCATCAAGGAAAATCCTCTATATAATGATTATGATTCTGCCTCTAGCAGGTCACTGAAAGAAGCACACCCAGATGTGATGTCCGTCATGATGGCTGATGTAGCAGTCGAGACTGCCATGGCGAAGATGGAGAGAAAAATTAATCTCCTGATGAAGGTTGTTGATGAACGAGACCACACGAAATTGCAGCTTTAAAAGGAGCAGATGCAGACTCGTGAAACTGCTGAATCGAGTCAAACTCCTGTCGTTAAAGTTGATGACAAAGGGAAGAACGTGGTACAAGAAAATCAGCCACAACAACAATCAACTTCTGTGGCTTCTCTCTCGGTTCAACAATTACAAGATATGATCACAAACTCCATCAGAGCACAATATGGAGCCCCATCTCAGACTTCTTTCATGTACTCTAAACCATACACCAAAGAATCGACAACTTGAGAATGCCGCTTGGATATCAGCCTCCAAAATTCCAGCAGTTTGACGGAAAGGGCAATCCAAAACAGCACGTTGCTCACTTCGTCGAAACATGTGAGAATGCAGGATCAAGAGGAGATCAACTAGTCAGACAATTTGTTCGAAGCTTGAAAGGAAATGCTTTTGAATGGTATACTGATCTGGAGCCAGAAAGCATTGAGAGTTGGGAACAACTAGAAAAGGAGTTTCTCAATCGCTTCTACAGCACCAGGCGTACTGTAAGCATGATGGAGCTTACAAATACGAAACAAAGAAAGGAGAACCAGTCATCGACTACATCAATAGATGGAGAGCTCTAAGTCTTGACTGTAAAGATCGGCTCACCGAACTGTCGGCTGTAGAAATGTGCACCAAGGCATGCACTGGGGACTCCTCTACATTTTGCAGGGAATAAAGCCCCGCACATTTGAAGAACTGGCAACTCGAGCTCATGATATGGAGTTGAGCATCGCCAGTAGAGGAACTAAAGATTTTCTTGTTCCTGAAGTAAAGAAAGATAAGAAAGAGATGAAAGGTGCTGAAAAGATAGTGAAAAGCACGCGAAAGAATCTATGGTCGTAAACACAACCCCGCTGAAATTCTCCAAAGGAAAGGAAGCGAGGGTTGAAAAGAAGGATGATGGAAGCGAAAGGCGACGTCTGACTTTAAAAGAAAGGCAGGAAAAAGTTTACCCATTTCCTGATTCAGATATCGCTGACATGCTAGAGCAACTACTAGAGAAGCAGCTGATCCAGCTGCCAGAATGTAAACGACCTGAGCAAGCAGGAAAGGTAGATGATCCCAATTACTGCAAGTATCATCGGGTCATCATCAGTCATCCAGTAGAGAAATGCTTCGTGCTGAAGGAGCTAATTCTAAGGTTGGCTCGTGAGAAAAGGATTGAGCTAGATTTGGAGGAAGTAGCTCAAACAAACCACGCTGAAGTGACGATAATGTCTGAGGTTTCTTCGTCGAGATTGATTTTTGAGAGCAAAGGAAAAGCTTGGTCCAGTTCGGGACCTTTGAGCCTATAGTTGTCCAATTCTTTCAGGAAATCTCATACGAGGATCCTCAAGGAGAGAAAAGACCAATCGAAGAAGACGATGAAAGGGTGGATAGTGGTGACCCACCGAAAGAAAAGACAGTCGATCCCGACCACCAAAGAGAGTCTCGCTCTTACCAAAAACTATAGAAGAGGAAATAAGACTCAAAAGAATAAGAAAAAGAAGAAGACTCATAAGCTTAAGCTCGTACATAATGAAGACATGAATTTCTCTCGACCTCAACGCTTAGTGACCTTGGCAGACTTCCTTCCAAAAAGCTTCCTTTGTGATCATCAGGATGAAGACCCAGAAGTCGTTGCGTGTCATGCTATCAACACAACGGAGGAAGAAATAATCCCTCCAAGATCACTAGAAGGAGAGGGAGTATCAAAAGACCTTTCAAGGTTTAATGTAGAGGATCTATTATCACTTCCTCAAGAGACCAAAACCATCCTTATTGATGCATTGCTAAATTCAAGAGCATCAAGTTCGAGTACTCCGACTATGACATATGAGAGTGGTTCTTATTGTATGTCTATAGACTTCTCAGATGAGGATTTGTTGTTGGGATCTAAACTTCATAATAGACCTTTGTATGTTTCTGGATACGTTCGAGAACAGAGAGTCGATCGAATCCTCATTGATAATGGCTCAGCTGTCAACATAATGCCAAAAGTCGACTATGTGGCAATTAGGCATCTTGATGGACGAGCTCTCAAATAGCAAGCTAGTAATTCAAGGTTTTAACCAAGGTAGCCAAAGAGCAATAGGCATGATACGGTTAGAACTCATAATTGGCGACCTAAAGGCCAGTGCATTGTTTCATGTCATAGACTCAAGGACTACTTACAAGTTGTTACTAGGGCGTCCTTGGATTCATGGAAACGGAGTAGTAACTTCAACACTGCATCAGTGCTTCAAATTTTATCAGGACGGTGTAAAGAAGGTTGAAGCCGACTCTAATCCATTCTCAGAAGCTGAGTCTCACTTCGCAGATGCAAAGTTTTATTCAAAGAATAATAATATTTTAGAAGTTTGCGCTGCAGAAAACCCCTTTACAAAAGGAGAAGATAATTCACAACTGAAATCACTCGCAACCACAGAACCACATGAAAGTGCGAGAACCTTTAACTCTGGAAAGGGTGAAGCATACACTAGCAGCACAAAGGGTATGATCTTGAAGGATGAAAATGCTGCAAACACACCAGTTTTGCGTTATGTCCCTCTGTCAAGGCGCAAGAAAGGCGAATCACCATTCATGGAGTCTCCAAAAGGTTTGAAAGTTGGTGACATCGAAATCATAAAAGAAAGCTTCACTACACCACTAACTAAGATAGCGAAGCAGGAGGTAAAGGTAGATCTGGTGGAAGCAAACTTGCCCCAAAGGCGAACGAAAGACGGATTCGACCCCAAGGCTTACAAATTGATGGCGAAAGCAGGTTATGACTTCACAGCTCACACCGAGTTTAAAAGCTTGGAAATTCATGACCGACCTGAGCTCTCCTCAACTCAAAAGAAGCTTCTACGGGAAGGACATTCTATACCCGTGTCGAGAAAAGGACTCGGATACAAGTCGCCAGAACCGATCCGTATAACTAAAAAGGGGAAGGAAAAAGTGGTTGACATCAATCATATAACTATAGAGGAGGATGACAATACTGACGTAAAAGAAGGTGATAATCAGAGAATCTCAGTATTTGATCGAATTAGACCATCTGTTGCACGTCCCGTAGTATTTGAAAGGCTAAGCATGACAGAGGCAGAAAGAGAAAGGCTCCAGTCAGTACCAAGCCTTGAGAGACATTCGGTCTTTCGAAGGCTAACTACGACTCCCATAAAGGAAGAAAGCACATGCCATGCCTTGACAACTACAAGACCATCAGCCTTTGAAAGGCTAGGTGTGTCTAAAAAGAAAAATGTACAAGCACCCCGTGCTCCGATTTTTAATCATCTCGGGGATAAAGGATCACACGACAACATTGATTCCAACATAGATACAAAGAAGAAGGAACCAATGTCTCGTGTGAAAGTTTGGCGTCGAAT
Organism: Cucumis sativus; assembly: GCF_000004075.3. Lineage (NCBI taxonomy): Eukaryota > Viridiplantae > Streptophyta > Magnoliopsida > Cucurbitales > Cucurbitaceae > Cucumis > Cucumis sativus. The sequence continues at coordinate 10,553,222 of NC_026658.2, forward strand.
TAAGCATACAGATGTCGAGAATTATCGTAGTAAGAAGTTTCCTTGCGAGACAAAGGAAAATGGAGAAATTCATAGCAACGTTCCTTCTCGCATGAAAAGAAAAACTTTTGTTACTCTCAATACAAGTCAAGGTTCGTTAAAGGTAAAAAGACATGATGTTATACTAACGAATCCTGAAAAAGAAGGGTCGGAACAAGGGGAAGGTGAAACTTCATGTCATCACATCACCATTATTGAGGAATCAGAGACTGGAACTCATGAAGAAGACGCAGAAAATGCCCACAAAGTTTAGAGGATGGTGGCCAATCTACTGTAGACGAGCTAAAAGAGGTGAACCTTGGTACAATAGAGGAACCACGTCCGACTTTCATTAGTGTGTCCCTCTCTAACGAAGAAGAGGTGGATAAATATATGAGTTTGCTCACCGAATACAGGGACATCTTTGCGTGGTCGTACAAGGAGATGCCAGGACTTGACCCAAAAGTAGCAGTCCATCATCTTGCAATTAAACCGGATATCGACCGATTAAACAAGCACAACGACGTTTTCGACCAGAGCTTATCCCTCAAATCGAGGTGGAAGTCAACAAGTTGATCGAAGCAGGATTCATTCACGAGGTCAAATATCCAACGTGGATAGCAAACATTGTCCCTGTTAGAAAAAAAATGGACAACTTCGCGTTTTTGTAGACTTTCGCGATCTGAATAATGCATGCCCTAAAGATGATTTTTCCCTTGCCCATCACCGAAATCATGGTTGATGCAACTACTGGACACGAGGCATTGTCGTTTATGGATGGGTCGTCTGTATATAATCAAATACGGATGGCCCTCTCAGATGAAGAAATGACAGCTTTCAGAACTCCAAAGGAAATATACTGTTACAAGGTGATGCCCTTTGGATTGAAAAATGTCGGCGCTACTTATCAACGTGCCATGCAGAAAGTGTTTGATGATATGTTGCACAGGTATGTTGAATGTTATGTTGATGATCTTGTAGTCAAAACAAAGAGACGACAAGACCATTTGAAGGATCTAAAAGTCGTGTTTGATCGCTTGCGAAAATATCAGCTAAGGATGAACCCTCTCAAGTGTGCGTTTGGTGTAACTTCAGGAAAATTTCTTGGCTTCATTGTAAGGCATCGAGGGATCGAAATAGACCAGTCCAAGATTGATGCCATTCAGAAGATGTCAAGACCTAAAAGTTTGCATGACCTAAGAAGTCTCCAAGGACGGTTGGCTTACATCCGAAGGTTCATCTCTAACTTGGCCGGTCGGTGTCAACCTTTTCAAAAGTTGATGAGAAAAGGAGAAAATTTTGTGTGGGATGAAGCTTGTCAGAATGCTTTTGATAGCATAAAGAAATACTTGCTTACTCCCCAGTGCTGGGAGCTCCAATACCTGACAAACCACTAATATTGTACATTGCTGCACAAGAAAGGTCCTTAGGAGCATTACTGGCACAAGAAGAGGTAAAGGGAAAGGAGCGTTCTCTCTACTATCTAAGCAGAACATTAATTGGGGCTGAAGTTAACTATTCTTCTATCGAAAAGATGTGTCTTGCACTTTTCTTTGCCATTGATAAGTTGAGGCATTACATGCAGGCCTTCTCGGTTCATCTAGTGGCAAAAGCAGACCCTATAAAGTATGTTCTATCCAAGCCAATCATCTCTGGACGCTTAGCCAAATGGGCGGTTCTACTCCAACAATATGACATTGTCTATATTCCCCAAAAGGCAACAAAAGGACAAGCGCTAGCAGACTTTTTAGCAGACCACCCAATTCCTTCGGATTGGAAGTTATGTGATGACCTACCAGACGATGAGGTTTTCTTCACAGAAGTTATGGAACCTTGGACTATGTACTTCGATGGTGTAGCTCGAAGAAGTGGTGCGGGGGCAGGCATTGTCCTCATTTCTCCTGAGAAGCATATGTTGCCTTATAGCTTTGCACTTTCCGAATTGTGTTCAAACAATGTGGCTGAATATCAGGCTTTGATAATTGGCCTTCAAAAAGCATTAGAAATCGGAGTGTCATTCATAGAGGTCTATGGTGATTCAAAATTGATAATCAATCAACTCTCGCTTCAATATGACGTGAAACATGAAGACTTGAAGCCATATTTTGCTTATGCTCGACAATTGATGGAAAAGTTTGATAATGTGATGTTAGAACATGTCCCTAGAGTAGAAAATAAGAGAGCGGATGCATTGGCAAATTTAGCCACGGCCTTGACCATGCCAGATGATGTAACTCTGAACATACCACTTTGTCAACGATGGATTATACCCCCAGTTAGGCCTGAATGTCAGGAAGTGAACATGGCAACATCCTATTTGATTGATGAAGAAGATTGGCATCAACCCATCATAGAGTATCTTGAACATGGAAAGCTTCCAAAAGATTCTCGTCATAAAATTGAGATACGAAGAAGGGCAGCACACTTCATTTATTACAAGGGAACTTTATATCGCCGTTCTCTTGAAGGGCTCTTCCTTCGATGTCTTGGAAAGGAAGATTCGGTAAAAGCTCTAAAGGAAGTACATGCAGGTGTTTGTGGAGCACATCAATCGGGACCAAAGCTTCAATTCCAGCTAAGAAGAATGGGCTACTACTGGCCTAAGATGATCCAAGATTCAATAGACTATGTGAAGAAGTGTGAGCCTTGTCAATACCATGCAAACTTCATACACCAACCTCCAGAACCTCTTCATCCAACTGTGACTTCTTGGCCTTTTGAGGCTTGGGGACTCGATCTGGTTGGCCCCATTACACCAAAATCATCAACAGGACATTCTTATATCCTAGCAGCAACAGAATATTTTTCAAGGTGGGCTGAGGCCATTTCCTTGAGAGAAGCCAAGAAGGAGAACGTGGCAGACTTTATTCGAACACACATCATGTATCGATACGGTATTGCACATCGAATCGTGACGGATAATGGAAAGCAATTCTCCAATAGCATGATGGACAAGTTATGTGAAAAATTCAAATTCAAGCAATATAAGTCATCCATGTACAACGCAGCTGCGAATAGACTAGCAGAAGCATTCAACAAAACGTTGTGTAATCTTTTAAAGAAAATTGTCTCCAAGTCAAAGAGGGATTGGCAAGAAAAGATCGGCGAGGCATTATGGGCTTATCGGACGACTCATCGCACCCCTACAGGGGTTACACCATATTCGCTTGTTTACGGTGTGGAGGCTGTCCTTCCTCTCGAAAGGGAAATTCCGTCACTAAGAATGGTAGTACAAGAGGGATTGACTACCGACTGTAGATACCGTATTTTGTCCTATATTTATTTATTATAAAAGAAAAAAAGAAAAAGAAAAAGAAATTAAATTTGAATTTGAATTTGAATTTGAATTTGAATCTTAAATTTATATTTTAAAAAAAACAATAATAATAATAATAAATACATTTAAAAATAAATAATAAAATAAAAATAAAAGGTTTGATTTTTCTTCCTATTTTTTCTCAACCATCCCTTTTTCTTCGTCATCACTCTCCCACTTTCTCCCACTCTATCACTTTCTCCCACTCTCCCACTTTCTTCCTATTTCTCTGTAGTCTGCACTCCATCTCGTGATCTAAAAAAACAATGGAGCTTGCCCTATAAAAAAGAAAGAGGAAAAAAGAAAGGGGGAGGATCTTTTTTTTATTATTGGAGGATTTAGAAAGAGGTGAAGAGTGAAAGAAGATCAAAAGGAATAACCTTTGGCATTGAAGGGCAGACCTGCTGGTAAGTTTTTTTTTCTTTTTCCTCTTCTTATTCTTATTTAATGATTTTTTTTTTCTTGTTTGATATACTGCTTTTAATTATGAACTATCGTGTTCATCATTTTACCATCATTTAACATGTTAATTTTATTATTTGTATCTTTCTTAATACTGAGCATTCTACCTTCCATTCTATATTAAATTTTTTATTTTTTTATTTTTAAATATTGAGCATCTGTGTTAATTTCTTTTTAAATATTGGGTATCCATTCTGTTCTGTGTTAATTTATTTTTAATTGTTGGGTATCCATCCTGTGTTAATTTCTTTTTAATTGTTGGGTATCCATTCTGTGTTAATTTTCTTTTATTATTGGGTATCCATTCTGTGTTAATTTTCTTTTATTACTGGGCATCCTCATATATTTGTATTTGGATACTCATTCTTCATTGACACCCATTTTACAGTTAATTACTTATATCCATATGGCATGCCTTAATAATTATGCATAATTAATCAATTAGTCTTTTGTATTTGGTAATACTCATTCTTCATTGGCATCCATTTTACAGTTTTTGTTAATTACTTTATCCATGTATCCATATGGCATACTCTGTTAATAATTACTGTTATCCATATATTATCCATGTTAATAATTATGCATGATATAATTAAATTTTGGCAATAACCATTTTTCATTTGGCCTATTAATTAATTAGCAACTTGTATGTGACATTTTCATTCCCTCATTCTAATTATTTGCCTGATGTATTAATTAATCAGTATGCATATGTGGCTATAATTATTTGATATTTATTTTGGTGTGAATCGCAATATTATTTATTTGCATATTGGGCCAAACCTACTTTAGCATTCAACTGTTAATTATTATTTGATATCCATTTGGCCTCGTTTAATTATGCATTAATCAATTATTTTTCATCCTGCATTAATCAATTATTTTGCATCATTTTGAATTAATTAATTATGTTGCATGTGTTGTATTAATTAATTATCTTGCATCCTACATTAATATCTTTTACATTTTGCATATATTATCAATGTATTTATTTTATCTCAGCATATTACACCTAAGCATTTTTCAAATTTCATAATGTTTTGTCATTGTTATTATTTTTTTTATAATAATGTAAATTGGAGAAAAAGTATTGTTTTTTTATGGATTTTATAATTTAAAATCCATAAATACATGAAATTTTTCCGTTTGAAATTTAATTAATAGATTATTTTTTTAAATTAACACATTTCATATTTTAAATGAAACTGAGTAGTATTTTCTATGAATTTATTAATTCTAGATATATGAAATTTTTCATTAAACACCTATGATAGAGATTAAAATATCAAGTGTTGGTATCTTAATATTCTTAAGGTGAATAAAAATATTTTAAAACAAAAATAAACTTAATTTTTCTAATGGCTCCTATGCCACTCATAATCATCAATTCATACTTAGGTTTTACTTTCTTCGATATGAATTGATAAACATGGGACATTTAAACAAAACCTAAATAAAAATTTTATTTTGTGAACCTCTATAATTTAATTTAAAAGATAAAATTGGGTAACCATTTTTTGGGTGTTGTAGGGTGCTAACACCTTCCCTACACACAACTGACTCCCGAACTTAAATCTCTGAATGTACGTAGACCATTTTTTTTTTTTTTTTGGGTGACCAATCACACCCTAATATGGTTGGTGGCGACTCCAAAATTATTTATTAAAATAAAATAAACGGGGAGGTCGGCCGCTCCGCGTAGCGATCACGTCGCGACACCGACGATAATGTGAAGTTACGTCTTCAAGAATTAGAAGCACTTGACGAAAAGCGATTAGAGGCTCAGCAAGCATTGGAATGTTATCAAGCGAGAATGTCCAAAGCTTTTGATAAACACGTTAAATCTCGCTCCTTTCAAGTCGGTGATCTAGTACTTGTCGTAAGAAGACCGATCATCACAACAAGGCATACAGGAAATAAGTTCACACCTAAATGGGATGGACCCTACATTGTTAAAGAAGTTTATACAAATGGCGCATACAAGATCATTGATCAAGACGGACTACGAATTGGCCCAATCAATGGTAAATTTCTTAAAAAAATTTATGCTTAATTTTGTTAGTTTAAAAAAAAAAAAAAAGTTGAACTACGTTATGACTTGATCCCTATATTATAAAGGGTACGTAGGCAGCTTAAGGAAAACCTTAAGCCCAGTCCAGCAAAAAAAAAAAGTTGAACTACGTTATGACTTGATCCCTATATTATAAAGGGTACGTAGGCAGCTTAAGGAAAACCTTAAGCCCAGTCCAGCAAAAAAAAAGTTGAACTACGTTATGACTTGATCCCTATATTATAAAGGGTACGTAGCAGCTTAAGGAAAACCATAAGCCCAGTCCAGCAAAAAAAAAAGAAGTTTGAACTACGTTACGACTTGATCCCTATATTATAAAGGGTATGTAGGCAGCTTAAAGGAAACTTTAAGTTCAGTCCAGTAAAAAAAAGGAAGAAAGACAAATTACATTTAATAGAAAATATGATGAAGAGTGGAACAATGAAAGAATAAATTTTTTTATTATTATTATAAACTTCTAGCAAAAAAAAAAAAATTAAAAAGGCATAAGTAGATAAATAAGAGAAAGCAGAGAATCATGGAGTCCATTTAAAGTTCTTCAGCTCCTCTAGTGTGCTTTCTAAAGATTCACGAAGTGTTGATAGCATTTTAGCATCAATATCTCCAACGATCGGGGCACATTCGAGTTTGTCAATTTCCTCGCAAGTCTTCGAAATCTCATGTTGCTTCTGCTTTAGCTCCAGGTCGTTCTTAAAAATTATTCCAGAAAGTTTAGCAGACTCAGCCCGCACCATCTTTAGTTTTGCCTCTAGTTTAGCCTCCTTGGCGGACAGTCGTGTAAGACGACGTTTAGCAGTGTTGGTCTCTGCCAATATACGATTCTCATCAACTCGCAGAGTCTTCACAAAACCTTTTGCCTCCGTTAACTAAACATCCTTAGTTGATTGGAGTAGAAATGAGGAATGTATTTGATTATGGTTCTCGACACCTTGGAAGTAACCATTCATAAACTCCCTCAAAACAATAAGGTTGTCGCTGCCGCTAGTCGCAATCGTATCAAAGATCTTATGCATTTCTGGTTCAAGACTACTCAGTCGTTCAAAAGGGGTACGAATGATCTTCTGTCGTAGGTTTTCCCATAAGGTTATGGCAGCCTGTCGTCGGAGGTCAGAAATTAAGCTGTCAGCACAAAAATGAGAAATCTCAGAAGCTGTAATAGGCTCCATGCCTTCCACTTTTTGAGGAGGTCCCTTGATCAAAGGAGGACAAGCAGACACAATATTTGCGCCTATAGGTTCCTTAGAGTTCCCATTATAAGAAAGTACAACGTTACAGTCTTCTAGATTCAGCATCGACTCTAGGGTATCTTCGATGTGTAGGTCGTGATCACCTAAAGAAGACTGCAAAATAATATTAACAACAAGAAATAAGAGGAGTAAAGGAGAGAAAATACAATAAATAAATAAATAAAAAGGGAGACGAAAAGAAACCATGGGGGAAGGGACATCGAAGAATTGTGCAGCATCAGGGACCCGAATAGGAGACTCTTCATCATCGATCGACTGTTTGTTGGGCTTCTTGGGTCTCTTCCAATGGCGATCATCATTGCTGCTTTGACTGTCCTCAATACGTTTAGAAGGATGCTTGGTAGCTATCGATAAGTGGTTGTCCTTACCCACATTGTCAATACCACCTTTAATAAGATGTTTAAATCGTGTAGAAAGAGACAAATTATCCACCAAGCGTTTTGTCCCTCCCTCAATTTTCTCTACAAGTAGTTCATCAGTTTCATCGAAGCATATCTTCTGATTTCCACTACCAAAATTATGTTCAATCTTTTTTGTGGTTTTGGATTTGATGTGAGGGGGAGTAGGACGATCTACCAAATGTTGTACTCCTTCTTGGAGGTAATCACCGTGTTTTGTAAGCTATCAGACCTTATAATGAGAGGTAACATGTGTGTCTGGATTAGGGGCAGACACAGGAAGATATACTTGGGAAAGTGTATTCTCGCGAATACAAATCATCCAACAATATCGTACGTTAAAAAAATTGGCTTCGGAAATTTCTTCACCTAAGTCATATGGCACGTCTTGATAAAATCCAAATTGTCGGCTAAAGCGACAAGGACTATAAGGCTCAATAATTGTGGAGGATCCACATTGCGAGGATAGAAAACAAGAGCGAATGCTTATGAAAAATGAAGCATTCCAACTAATTAACTCTCCATCATCCGTTAAGAGTTCGTCCTTATTCTTTGTTGGAAGACACGCATGCCATGACACATACTTTTCCTTGTGGATATGTGTTCGAGCCTTAAGATTAGTATAATATTTGGCCCCACCTTCACCAGAAAATTCAACCATGCGAGGACCACTAAGACTCCTAGGGGCTTTATAATGAGTGTTGAAGTAAAGAGCAAGCCACCCATGGACATAGTGAAGAGGAAAACAGGCATTTGAATAACCAAGTGATGAAGTAGAATCATGAACTTGTCGTAGGCCACTATAAATATTAGCTAAAACAGGGACGGCAAGGCTAAATGTGTAGCCTTCCGCCATGAGGCTAGAAACCTTAAAAACCTCCTGACGAAGGGAAAGTTGCTTATCAGGGAACACAAACACACATAGCCAACAAGAGAGAAATGCCGCTAGATAGGTTTTGTCCCTATGATCATCAGTGACGCTTAAGTCAAGGAACACTTTGAGTTCAGCTTTAGACCAGTCAGGACGTCTGATGGAAATTCCATCTGGATTATGAGTTGAGCGAGGGCGAGAAGTCTTTTTAGGCTTTCGAGGAGGCGGTTTCGAATACTTTACCTCAAATCGTGTAACCCAAAAAGAGATCCATTCACTTACAGTGATTTGAGAGTGATCCATGCGTTGAGAAACAATGCGGTAATAGGCTGCAAATAAATGCTCACAACTTCTTGGACATACATCAGGTGATCCTATTAAGTCTTGGTGGCAAGGAATGCTTTCTTCATAAAATCTACCTTTAATCGGGAGTCCTCCTAGTATCCATAAGTCCCATAAGGAGATGGACATCTCACCAGCTGAGGTGTGAAGAGTGTTTGTTGAAGGACACCATGCCTCGCAGAAAGCCCGATCAATGTCACTGTTGCGATCATATGTATATAGGGAAGCCATCACAGCATTAAATAGGGAGGCTCGCTTGAGTACTGCCGTATTTCTAGCAACAACGAGCTCTAACCACTCCCAATAATGAGGAAGATAGTAAAATTCTCCATGTACCTTGAGCACATTTCCCCAACGAACTTTTGGGTCGTTTATAATTCGACGACCCAACGTTGATTCTGGATCCTCATTTGGAGGCTTGTTGTGAATCAAAGACTCTAGAAACCAAGATTTTAAAGATGCATTTGGATTTACAAATCGTTCCTTGGACCATTTAGGCAAAAAGATAAAATTGTCCTCGGGTATTTGGGAGTCCACAATATTCTCAAATGTCTCATCTCTCACAGGAAGAATGATCCCTTCCTCTAAAGATTGATCTACGTCCTTCAGGATAATTAAACACCTTTTGGTCGAGTCAGAATACTCAGTGAAGTGCACCATGATGAAAAGTAGAGTTCCTGCAAAATAATAATAATAAGAAGAAGAAGAAGAAAAAAAAAAAACAAAAAAAAACAAAATAAAAGAAAAAAAAAGAAAGAAAAAAAAAAGGGGGGGGGGGAAGAAAAAGCAAATGAAGATTGAAGCCCGACGATGACAGAGTCGATCTCTCCTACTAGGGCGATAGATCTGACGGCAAAAGCCCGATCGTCCCTAGAAGAAGCTCAACAAAGTCATTTCTGCAAACGAAGATCGAAGCCCGACGATGACAGTGTCGATCTCTCCTACTAGGGCGATAGATCTGACGGCAAAAGCCCGATCGTCCCTAGAAGAAGCTCAACAAAGTCATTTCTGCAAACGAAGATTGAAGCCCGACGATGACAGAGTCGATCTCTCCTACTAGGGCGATAGATCTGACGGCAAAAGCCCGATCGTCCCTAGAAGAAGCTCAACAAAGTCATTTCTGCAAACGAAGATCGAAGCCCGACGATGACAGAGTCGATCTCTCCTACTAGGGCGATAGATTTGACGGCAAAAGCCCGATCGTCCCTAGAAGAAGCTCGACAAAGTCATTCCTGCAAAAAAAAACAAAAAACAAAACAAAACAAAAACAAAACAAAAACAAAAAAAAAAAAAAAAAAAAAAACAAAACAGAATAAAAAAAAAACAAAACAAATAAAAAAACACACACACACACAAAAAAAAGAGAAAAAAAGAGTAAGGGAGAAGAAAAGTTTTCTATACCTTTCTGCTGATTGGATGAGGAATAAGCGTTGGATGAGGTATAAGTAAGTCCAACAAATCCAATTCCTAAAAGGATTAGGAATGATATGTAATTATTATTATTATTTTTTTAAAACAAATCCAATTCCTAAAAGGAATAGGAATGATTTTAAATATATATATATAAAGAAAAGATAATCCAATTATCTTATTTTATTTTAAATTATTTCTTTTTTTGGATAAATCTCAAGTTTAACTTTTATTGAGATATTTAAAATATTTAAAAATTTCAACATTTTTAAAAAAAAAAAATATATATATATATAGATAAATATTCTCAATTTCAAAATTCAAGTTAAATTAACTTGCATATATGACCTCCTTTTTATCATGAATTTAAATCGGAGCCATAAATCCAATTTTACCTAAGATTGAAGACCTGATTTTTTATCTAAAATTAAAATTGGTCATTCCAAATTCTTATGCATCCCCAAGATAAATTAAGGTACGGTAGAAACCTTATCCTTATTTCAAAATTAAAATTTTGGTTATATTCCAAATTTTACTTAAAAAAAATCATCATATTAAATTTTTTTCCTCAAATAAAATTAAGTGGGAAATAAAACTTTGAATTTTTTTTAAGGTTTGGCCATATTTCAACCCTTATTTTAAATTTAAATCAAACTCACGTACTAAATTCATAGTTTGATTAATTTGATATGTTGAATTGAGTAAAAAAAAAAAAACGAAGCTCGTATTTGACTTCAAATTTATCTTTTTCGAGATTCATTCACCCATATACGTGCATAAATCTCGAAAAGGGGGCATTTGTTGAATAAGAAATTTTGAGACCAATCACAAGTTGCCACATCATTTATTAAGTTAATGATGAAAAGTACAAATAATTAAATTTGTGACTAATTAAAATTGACATATGCTCCAAATTAAAGAGTTAAAAATAAATAAAATGGTCATTCTAATAATGCCACATGTTTTCATATTAATAGTTGGATTAAGTTAATCATTTTAGTTCAATTAAATATTATTTACTTGGACTAAGTTCAATTAATCCAAAAAATAAGCTTAATTGAGCCCAAATACTAAATATAACCTAAGTCCATATGGTTGAGCCCATGGGTCTGGTCCATGGACAAACTAGGTTCAAACCCATAAAGCCCACCAGTGAACTCTATAAATAGAGGAATTCTTCTCATTTGTAGGTGTTGGAAAATTTTGACTCTAGAAGATCCAGAGAGAATTCTTCCAAGAGCTAGAAGACTCCCTAACTCTTGAAGTCGACCATCCTCGAAGATTGAAGCTTCTTTAAAGATACAAGCTTTCTTCCAAGGCTCCAATTTCAAGAACATCACGTACTTCGCTTCCTCCAAATCAAGCTGAAGCATCCAGTTGAGAGAGAATCAGAGGATTAAATTCTAGAGATTGAACCGCATCGCATCAAATTAACAAAAATACAACATCAACCCAAGTTCAAGTCCACGAATTAAATTTCTCCGGAAATCTCGTGCGAACAACGATAAATATATGTATATATATTATTTATTCGAGTTAGGTTAAGTTGAATCGAATGTTTCAACCGCCAACTCAAAACCCAGCCCTGTTCGAAGAAAACCAAAATTTTAAACCCAACCTAACACATATTTTAAACTTACCCAACCAAATTCATACAACATAGTTTACATAGTTCGAATTGTCGGGTTGTTCTTACACCTCTGTTGGGTAGTATAAGCTTCAATGTGATTTGAAGCCAAGTGTTGATAATCAAAAGTTAGGAAAAGTCTCAGAAATTTCTTAATTATAATGGGCCATGTGTAAGAGTTTAAGCTAAGCATGATTTGAAAGGTTATTAGGCTTACACGTGTAACATTTTAAGTAGGACCTGGCGAGTTTATAATTAAGAACTTGAGGATGACTAATCCAATGAGGATTAGTATAAATAGAGATGAAGGATTAGTGGGAAAGGTAATGCTGAAATTCTTAACGTTACTCTATTGAAAGGAAGACTCACTAGGCGAAAAGAAGAACTTTGTGGGAACTAGGTGTTCTAACGAAAGAAATTTGTGTAGTCAATAATTTTTTAAAAGTGTTTAAAGATTTTCAAGCTTTCGTCTAAATTCCTTGTTAATTTGTAATGTTATTTACGTTCAAATGTTTATAAGATGAATGATTTCTAAAGAAAGTTGTGTTTTGTTTCAAGTAATGTTTTATGTGTGATGAGTGTACGCTATGTTTGTGTAAACTATTAGTTTTATTCCTATCAATGAAGCTAACTATTATGTGCACATAAGGAGTAAGATAACCATGTAGAAAAGGACTGCATGGTGGAGTGAAGTTGGCGAATCAGTAAAAGGAGTATATTGAGCTTAGCGGCTTAAGAAATAGGAAGTGAACCAAAAAATTCTCGAAAGGATGTTGTTGATGAAAAGGAGTTCTTAGTAATCTATGTGTGAGAATGGTTCATGTTCTCAGAAAAAAGTATTGTGAGAGACTAGTTACTGATTTATATTTTATGAAATGAGGTGTTGAAGGCCGAGTTTATGAAAGTAATTGTATATATTGTATGCCCAAAAAGGTTTTCAACAATTATCACTCAATAAGCTTTGGCTTATGTTTTAAGCTTTCCCTCCCTAAGTTTTCAGGCATTAAGGTCAAGTCTAGACAACAAAGGTGAGTTGCTATGTGGAAAAGCTGGGCAAGACGATCTAAGTTGTATTTCATAGTTTATGTGTGAGGCCCAGATCCGAGAAAGAGAGACCTATTGAAGAAGATTGGTGTCGAGGAGTGGAATGATTCTTCTAAAATGAAAAGACTGATCATTCTAAAGATAAAATTTGAAGGAAAGGAAGTCACATTGAGAGAAGGAGATGGAGGAAAAGTTAGTACGGCGAAGGAGTTTTATCACAAGATGAGTTAGGTGATTAAGGGAAGTAATGGTAAGATAAGTAAAAAAAGAAGTGGGTGGTTGTAGTTTGTTGTGAGGAAAAAGAAGGCAGAAGAAAAAAAAAGTCTAGTTTCTTGAAGAGATAAGGTGAGGAAGAGTTTGGCTTTATGAGATGATAAGGTTTGCGTCTTGAGGGAATACCAAATCGAGAGTTCACCGCTGGCTTATGTGTCGAGCTAGGTTTGGCTGCCTGATGCGACAAGGTGGTAAAGAGACACGTGTAAAGTTGTAATTCTCAAGGACAGGCATTCGAGGAAGAAAAAGACCAGCAGTTGTGTGAGTAACTTTCTTAAACTTGACACTCCTACGTGAGTGACTTTCTTAAACACTTTTATGAGAGTGATTTGTAGGCTAATGTTTTTGTAAATGTTTTTTTATTAGATTCTTTTTAGTTGAGTTATGCATAACATGTTCTGTATCTCTCTGTATTATTATTGTTGTTGCTATGGTTTAAAAGATAAAACTATTGCTTTTTATGTGATGATTGTGATGAATGCATGCAAACCATTAGCCTTATTCGCATCAAGCAAACAATGCTTACGCGGTGTGCGCATAATGTGAACGGCGTCGTGTGGGCTGTCGATGCAACATGAAATAAATGAATTAGGAAACTTCCAAGATGTTGTGGATGGGAGTGAACATCACAGTAGCTCAACCAGACGATAATGGTGAGAGTGAATCGTGGTAGGCTTGGCGAGGGGAAGGATTCATGTTCTTGATGGAAAGGAATAAGAGAAGCTAATGTGAGATTTCTGTGATTTATGAAATGAGGTGTTGGAAGACGAATTTGAGAAAAGAAAATGTGTTGTGCTTGACTTGTATTCTAAAAAATGTTTTCTAAAATCCTCACTCACTAAGCATTTTACTTATGTGTTTAAACTTAACTTACATATAATAATAAATACAATTGATTCATACTTGGAGTGGAACTTCAACTACACTTATAGAGAATGTCAAAATCCCTACTTCTAAGAACTTAAGCTTGAAAGCTTTTCCTCCGCGACAAGAGAACACCACACTTAAAAACTTAACAACTTTATTCACTCTTTAACAAACTTGGTACATTTAAGACAAATACTTTAAAACTTAAAGATGTTAAACTTAAGCTCTAACTCCTTGAAGAACTTTTATTGCCTAACCCAACGCAGAGGCTCGCCTTCTTTACATGGCCTCCTTGCTTCGCTTTCTTGGGGAAGGGAAACTTAAAATGTAAGTCTAATGCTTAGTGAGTGACATCTTAGGAAAACATTTGGGGAATACAAGTACATGTGTAAATTCATTTTACAAAGATCGACTTCAAAACGCGTCATCATGCATTAAAAGCAATAATCATCATATTAACCTCTACTTATTCCTTTTGCTAGGACATTGTACCTTCTCCATGCATAGACTACTGTGACAACTCGTATCATCATCAACATTCTTGGAGATTACATGTTCAATTCAAGTTGCTTAGGTGGTCAGCTCGAATGCAGACCTCTCAAAGCATTAGGTCACCTTCTTGCCATGTGGACCACTCAATGCATGGTTGCCTTGCCTCTTATATGCAGGTAATATCTAGCTCATAGTAGGAATAAAGCTAATGGTTTACTCGAATACAAGTAATTCCTCCAAGCAACATAAAGTGAAAAACTTTAATTTTGAAACATTTCAACTTGGAAACATACTTTTGAAAGGTCATGCTTTTCTTATAAATTGAAAGCAAAATACAACATGCACTTTATCGTACATAAACATTATATAACATGACTTGAACAAAAGCTTTGGAAATATTTGTTCTTTTCTTTTGGAAGAGTCACTCACAAAAACTAAATGTTTCTCCTAAATCCTCTTCTTAACACCCTTCTTCTTCTTCTCGCCTAATGCTCTTTCGACATAGTTTCAACACTTAGGACTTCTTATGACTTTCTTTAAACTTTTAAAGCCTGTATATACTAATCCTAAGCTGGATTAGTCATCTTTAACCTCATCTTAGCTTGTCAGCTTCTACTTAGTGCCTTATACATGTAGGTTTAATATCTTCTCTAATCATGCTTAATTTTAACCCAACACGTAAGAAGTTGTCATTTGGTACTTGGTTAAGTTTTCGTTACTGATAGCTTGTAGAAATACAAGTTATTGTAGCCTTTTATGTAAAATAATAGTCTTATCGCATAAGAATGGAAGAAAATGCGAGAAAAAGTAGAAGATTTCATTAACTTATGTATTGCAAACTACAAAAACAACTTTATCCATGTTTTATTGTGTTTTACTTGTCTTATGTCAAGAATTTAGGGAAAAAGATATAGAGCACAACAATAGAACGTCAGACGAGAAGATGCATTCAACCAACAAGAAGACGAACACAACAAGCTAGGTGATTTGAAGCACTAGTAGACAAATGTAGTTAGCGCAAATGTAAGAAAAATGACAAAATAACGTCTAAGTAGCTCCAATGCAGCTTTATTATAAACATTAATCAAGCATGGAATGTCCTCTCAACATCACTTCATGTGTATAAATAGAAGCATTTACTTTCGAACAAAGTGTGTTGAATTGGATCCTAAAAAGCAAACTAATTTTTCCTTCATCCTTTTTTAATTTGAGTTCTAGGTGAGAGCTTAGAACAAGAGAGAAAAAGAGTTTTCTCTTTACCATTTCTCCTCATCACAATAGGCAAAACTCAGAGCTAAGGAATATGAGCAATCATATTCTAAGGCTCGATTCATTTCTATGTATTTCATTTTTATTTTTCACGTATTAAGTTGTAATATTTACCTTATGGCTGAGAGGCCTAAAGCCTTCTTTCATAATATTAATGCATTTCTTCTACCACTCTCCCATTTCTATTTTACTATCCATTTTCAATGCATTTAATTAGTTTCTAAACAATGTAACGAGTTCTTGATATTAAAGAATATGGATAAATGTTTTGTAGGTTCTATTTAACTAAACGCGGACATCAAAGCTTTGTTTTATTCGAAAGAAAGACAATCGCATTGATAGTAATCACATGTCAAGTGAAACCCATATTTAACTAAGCAGATGATGAAGAGATTGTAGTGATTCAATCACATCACCAAATTCGTCCTTCACATAAGTTGCAAAAATGTTAACGTGTGCGGTGAAAGTATCGAAAGGATGCTCACCTTATATTAGGATAAATTACTCATATCCCATACAAATTGATTAGATACAAATCATAGCTTAACTTTATGTATTTGGATCCTAAGAGGCGAGCAAGTATGGTGAAAAAGTCGAGAGGATGCTCGCCTTGATTCTGAAGTTAGTACTTGCTTTGTATCTCCTTGAAATATTAATGCACATTATATTGCGATTAAGTAGTTAAATATTTGTTCTTTCCATGCTTGTTACATGAGTTCACCTCCATTATACTTCATCACCATGTTCATATTGCACCTTGAATTGCACCTTAGTGTATATAGTTAGGATAATAATATTGTGCATAATTACACTATATAGAGTATACCACATAGGATTAGTTGCGGGATAGGTTCAATTAAGAACACCAATTCTCTAAGTTTGACCTTGGAATTACCAAGAAATATCTCTTCGTTTACACTTGGGCGATAGAGAGGTCATTAGGAAATCATCAACATATAGGAAGGAAATGCCTCTTTTATCCCATCATCATGTATTAGTCGCCTATTAAGTTTCTCACATAAAAAATCCACGAATGAATGTTGCATGAACAAGTAGTTGCCACCTTTCTTCATGCCTAGTTCTTCCTTACTTAGCTCAAAATGCTTACTAAATTCCCTTTTCTCATTATCTTGTCTTAACACATCGATTGCTTTATTATGCATACTTTTCTTCCTCGTGCCGCCTTGCTAGAATGCATGCTTCGTTCTCATATCGTACTATTCTTATACTTAGTCATTTTAAAATAAACAAATGATCAATAATATCCTTAGTTATACATAAAGTTATTAACTACAGTAATAGCTATTATAACAGACGAAACAAATAACTCAGAGGAATTTATTAACTCGATTAGGTAAATACCACCTACGTCTAGGGAGCTTACTGCTCAGATAAGAAATATTATTAAGATTCATTACAGTAATCAGCTTGTCTCAACTTAGAAGAAAACTACTCTAATCAAAGCTACTAGATTAAGTTATAACGAAAACTTAAATAAAACAGGCGCCCCTACATATATATTCCATCTTATTTAAGATAACTTTGGCTTCCTCTGAGTTTGTTGTATACAAATAAATTGTACTTGATCTTCATTATATTTCTTACCACTGGTGCAGCATGAAATCACTTGCAAAATTCTTCAATATTATATAATATATCGAATAACGCAATTTGACTACCTTCACGAATGATAAATCTTCAAAATAGAGCTCCTCCCAGGTTGATTTTTTGTTGATTCGCACACTGAATGAAGTTTGAGACTTGGTTATTTAAAGATCTCAAATAAAATATCCATAACAAATTTTCTCCAATAATATAGATAATAGATTCTTATTTATGAGAAAAATATTTTATCTTTAAAAATAATAATCTTTCAAAGAATCTCATAATTAGAAGAATACTTATTAATTATTTTGACAAAAATACTCAACAAGCTCTCCCTTTTTGTCCAGAAAAGAAGTATTGTTTTTATGTTTAACCAGATGCCATATAAGGAAAATAATAATAGAAAGGATAGAATCAAGACATCACCTCCATATAAAGATCATTCAGCAAAAGTATGAAAGAATACAACTTTCCCAATAAGAAAGGTTAGTTATAGTCACAAAAAGGAACACCTAAACAAGGAGTCACATAAATATTCTACTAACACGTCCATATAACAAAAAGAACATCTCCATATAATAACACATCAACAAAACATCTTAATATTAATAACCCACTCCCCATTTGAACATAAAAAAAAAATCATACCATTTAGGGACTGGTTAGGAGAGCTGGAGGATGGCACTAGGGACTTCAAATGACGAACAATACCATCTATTTCTAGTCTTCTATCAGATAATAAATTAATGGATATGCTAAGAGCTTGAGATTAAGCAGTGAGAGTATTAATAATCTGTGATGCCAAATCACGAGGAATATTAAATATCTTCCACTGTCACATCCACGTCCTCAAAGTCAAAAGTTCCAAGAGTTCTTGCAGGGAGCATAGAATGCTCTATGTCAGAGACATGTGATCCCTTAAACAGTTTTGTAACACCCCGAACTTTAAGGTATCTTACTTTTAAATTAAATTGTATTTTTGTTTGAAGATTTATTTTTTTAAAAGAAAAGGAATTAGGAGAGAAAAGGATTGGAAATGTTATAATAATAATATATATTTATTGTTATTATTATAATTAATATTATAATTATTAAATAAAAAAAGGAAAAAGAAAAAAAAAAAGAAATTTCTTTTCTCTTCTCTCTCTCGCGCGTGCCGCACACAGCCCCCCTCGCTCATTTTTTTGTTTTCTTCTTTTCTTTTCTTTCTTCCTTTCCCCAGCCGCCGCCCAATTTCTTGGGGAATTGACAAAAATAGGCCAAAAATGGGGTAGAAAAAGAGTTTTAGGATTGATTGTAAAAAAGTTGAGATTTAGGATAAATTGGAGGTGAAATGACGAAAATACCCTCTTTTATTTTCCTTCCTCTTTTCTTCTTTTTCCTTTTCTTCTTTTTCCTTTTCTTCAACCCAAAGACAGAAGGCCGTTCAAAAGAAAAACGTAAACCAGAGCATTTGAACTCTCTCGCGTCTGCAGTTACCCCCTTCAACTCTCTCCCGCCTCCGGTGAACGTTTTTCTCTTCCGTCCATTTCTTCTCCACTTCCATCCATTTCTTCTCCACGACTCTCCGCTATATTTTCCGATTTCAACTTGTTCACCGAACGTCTCCATTTCTTCTGCACGGGTCTCTGTTTTACTTTCGACTTCAACTCCGGCGGACGCTTCTCCACTTCCATCCATTTCGATTTCAGGTTTGTTTTCACCGGACCTCTTCATTTCTTATCCACTCCTCTACGTTGGCAGTGTCGTATCCATCATTTCCTTTGCAATGTACTGTAATAATAGAAAAACCATACCTTGGAGTTTAGAACTTGAATTCGAACATATATTTGGTATCCCATATAAACTCTGCAAAGCTACCAGTACAATAGAATATCATAAGCTGCATTGTTGAAAGACCATTTCCTTTGCAATTTGTTGAAAGACATTATCATAAGCTGCATTGTTGTTCTCTACTTTGTTAATGTTTTTAGTGATGTAGTTCCACTAGAATACAATCTTTAGAATGCATGTTTAGCTAGTCTAGGTAGTCTTCTAGGTGTTAAGGCTTTAGGGTTAGCAATTTTATTAGACTTAGCTACTTTGACTTGAATTTTTCCATCATCTCGCACCTACCAGCACCTATCTCGCGCCTTCCAAAATTTTGAGTAGAAGTCCCAAGATGAGAGTGTTAACCTTCCTAAACCGTTTAGAATGCATGTTTAGCTAGTCTACTAGGTGTTATGGCTTTAGGGTTAGCAATTTTATTAGACTTAGCAACTTTGCCTTGAAATTTTCCATCATGTCGCACCTATCATCTCTCACCTTCCAAAATTTTGAGTAGAAGTCCTAATATAAGAGTGTTAACTTCCTAAACCGTTTAGAATGCATGTTTAGCTAGCAATTTTATTAGACTTAGCAACTTTGCCTTGAAGTTTTCCATCATCTCGCACCTATCAGCACCTATCTCGCACCTTCCAAAATTTTGAGTAGAAGTCCCAATATAAGAGTGTTAACTTCCTAAACCGTTTAGAATGCATGTTTATCTAGTCTACTAGGTGTTAAGGCTTTAGGGTTAGCAATTCTATTAGACTTAGCAACTTTGCCTTGAAGTTTTCCATCATCTCGCACCTATCAGCACCTATCTCGCACCTTCCAAAATTTTGAGTAGAAGTCCCAATATAAGAGTGTAAACTTCCTAAACCGTTTAGAATGTATGTTTAGGGACTCTACTAGGTGTTAAGGCTTTAGGGTTAGCAATTTTATTAGACATAGCAACTTTGCCTTGAAGTTTTCCATCATCTCGCACCTATCAACACCTATCTCGCACCTTCCAAAATTTTGAGTAGAAGTCCCAATATAAAAGTGTAAACTTCCTAAACCGTTTAGAATGCATGTTTAGGGACTTTACTAGGTGTTAAGGCTTTAGGGTTAGCAATTTTATTAGACTTAGCAACTTTGCCTTGAAATTTTTCATCATCTCGCACCTATCATCTCTCACCTTCCAAAATTTTGAGTAGAAGTCTCAATATAAGAGTGTTAACTTCCTAAACCGTTTAGAATGCATGTTTAGCTAGCAATTTTATTAGACTTAGCAACTTTGCCTTGAAGTTTTCTATCATATTGCACCTATCAGCACCTATCTCGCACCTTCCAAAATTTTGAGTAGAAGTCCCAATATAAGAGTGTTAACTTCCTAAACCGTTTAGAATGCATGTTTAGCTACTCTACTAGGTGTTAAGGCTTTAGGGTTAGCAATTTTATTAGACTTAGCAACTTTGCCTTGAAGTTTTCCATCATCTCGCACCTATCAGCACCTATCTCTCACCTTCCAAAATTTTGAGTAGAAGTCTCAATATAAGAGTGTTAACTTCCTAAACCGTTTAGAATGCATGTTTAGCTACTCTACTAGGTGTTAAGGCTTTAGGGTTAGCAATTTTATTAGACTTAGCAACTTTGCCTTGAAGTTTTCCAGCATCTCGCACCTATCAGCACCTATCTCTCACCTTCCAAAATTTTGAGTAGAAGTCCCAAGATGCTAGTGCATCCATGTTTAGTTAGTCTCTTATGCAATTATATTTAATTAGTTTCTTTTTATGCAGGTTTCAGTATGGCTTTGACATCAACTAACGGTCCCATGTACAAGATTGACCCTGCTCATCATTTTCAGTCTATAGTAAGTAGTTTATCACATTTAGAAAATAGTACGCGTACAATAAAGGCTAAATTGAAACCGGATCAATTAACCTTATTTAGAAATACAAAGTTCGGCCACTTTTTGGATCTGAATATAATCTTGTATGCTCGACTTCTGAATGTATGAAATTGGATTGGTACACGTTAATCTATTGTGGCCTGTTTCTTTACATCGACCACATTTATACAATTTTGGTGCTTCACCGACACTTGGAATCCTCTTTTTCTTCGGTCGACCAACTCTTTTGACTACTTTCGGAGGTAAGACAGTCATATGTACATATTCTTCGGTTGTCTTCCATTCCGACTGATTCCCAACTGGGTAGACGGCCTCCGAATATGCTGCCAACAAAACATTCATTAGTGTAATAGTTAGCACATAAGCTATAAACATTTATATTGCGATCCCGTGCAACAGCAATGGCATGTGCGCATGGTAGTTGCTCAGCTTGAAACTCCTTACAAGTGCACTCTTGAGTATGAAGATTTATGACCTCCTCTTTATCTAAATCTTTAACATGGAATTGGTAACAATCAATTGGGTTGACTTTCATTGTCAAAGCTCGTTCTTGTTTCTTTTGTAGAACTAACTCTGCCCATTTAGTCAATGTAGACGTCACTTTAATGCCTTCTTCTCGACGCTCCCAAAACCAACGTTGTAGTAAAGCTCGAACATGTTCAAGGAATGAAGCAATAGGCAAATCTCTAGGTTCTTTCAGTATAGAATTCATGGACTCTGCTATATTTGTTGTCATCATATTATATCGTCTTCCTGGACAGTGAAAACGAGACCAACGTGTTATTCCAACATCGTTTAAATATTTTCCTGAATCATTAGGAAATGCAAGAATACTTCTCCACGCTTCTGAAAACGTTGATTCACGATATGTTCTAGATGCATTGTAAAACAAAGTAGCTATAGTGTCATTCTTGTATTTATCATTCAAATTTTGAGTCAAGTGTTGGACACAAAGTCCATGGAATGCGGAGGGAAAAACCGATGCAATACACTTAAACCAAATGTTTAGGATATCCTTAAACCACCTTATACTTTTCAATTGCTGCAAAAAATGATTTGAAGTTAGAATTTGACATATCACATAAACAAAGTTTATTAAAAAACAGTAGGTAAATACTAAATAAAACGTGCATAGTCACACCCTACATGTTTACGATATTGACAGCTACAAAATGTTTAGGATATTGCGAGATACAAAAAACAATAGCTAAAAGTCACCCTAAATCAATTCATTTCAGATTAAACATTTCAATTTAAGAACCTGCAAGATGTCTGCGAGATGTTTGCGAGATAAAATAATAATAATGATAAATTGCTAACATCATTGAAACATCTATAAAGCAACCTTAAATCAACCCTAAATCAAGTTGAAACAATAAAAAATAACATTTGATTTATACATTTAAGATGCAAAAATATATATACATATAACACAACAAAATTCAGATTCGGATTTAAAAATTAAAACAAACCACAATGCGTGAGATGTTCGCCGGAGTAGATGATGAACGACACCGGAGTAAAGCGAAAAGTTGACAAACTTTGAGAGAGGAGAAGAATCGCAAATGGGTTTTTCTTTTTTCTTTTTCCTTTACATAATCTATGAGAAGGAGGAGAAATGCTTCTTTTTTCTTTACGTAATCTATGAGACTGCAACAGAAGGATTCTTCTTTTTTTTTTTCCCTTTACGTAATCTATGAGGAGAGGAGAAGAAGGCTGCCTTCGAAATTCTGTTTTTTTCCTTAAGGTGAATGACACTGAAGAGAGAGAGGGGGGTTGGAAAAGAAGAGAAGAGCAAATGTGAATTGAAATTAAAAGAGGGTATTTTCGTCATTTTACCTCCAATTTATCCTAAATCTCAACTTTTTTACAATCAATCCTAAAACTCTTTTTCTACCCCATTTTTGGCCTATTTTTGTCAATTTCCCCAATTTCTTTTCCCTCTCTTTTCCGTTCCGTCCAAACCCAGCCGGCCACACAAGCTGCCGGTCGTCCCTTTCTTCTTCCTTCCGGTCGTCCTTCTTTTCTTCTTCGGATCTAAACAGTCGCCGCCCATTCTTTTCCTCTCTTTTTCTTCAGTTCGCCACAACCCAGCTGCCAACCATCTCCCTTCTCCTTCATTTTTTTTTATTTTCTGACGCCACCCACACCCTCTGCTCCGATCTACCTCCATTATGCAATGTACTACCGTCACGCGACTCCCCACCTCCCAACCGCGAAGTGTAAACAGCTTTGCCTCGATCTGTTTGGCACAATTTCTGCCTTTAGGTTCAATCCCTACTGTTTTTCTTGTTTTTACTGTGGATGGTTGAAGTTGTTGATGGAAATTGAAGTTCGATTGTGATTGTTTCAAAGTTGTTTAAACGTTACGGTTAAGATATTTGGCTAATTGATAAATCATTTTTGAAGGTGTTGAAGGTAACATTGGGTCACTTCAATTCACAGCCAATTTGTGAATTTTGAATTCGGTTCACCCACATTTGGTAAGCAAAAATCTACTTTGAGGAAAGTAAGTGAGATATGTATCGTGAAAGTAATCGAATTTTGTATTGTTGTGCTTAGGATTGATTTGTGCACGTTAGTTGATTAAGGCGCTTCCCTAACTTTGAGGTAAGGGACTTTCTACTGGACTCAATAATAAATTCAAGATGTGTTGACTGTATGAACCATAACGTTATATGTGAACTGAGTAAGGATGACGGTTATGATAAATGTTTGGATGTGGACCCAATGTTTAATTTTTGGTGTGTTTGACTGGGAGAAATTTATATATATATATATGTGTGTGTGTGTGTATGGATTGTTGTGGATTTGATATTGAGTACCTGTTGTGACTGACTGGATATGTATATATATACACATATGGATGTTGAATGAATAAAGGTTATAGACGTTTCTGGTATAAATGTAGGGAGGAACTGGTGGGTTGTTGTTTGTCTGAATATATGATATGTGGTTATGGTTGTGTTTATGTAAATCGAGGAAAGGTCGTGGTAGTGTTCTTGTAGACTGAAATGAATGTTATGATTGCCTAGTTGTTGACTGATACACTGATATGCTTCTAACTGGCTTTGGGCTAAGATAGAGTAGATTGACTATTGGGGATTTAGTTAAGAGTTTAAGCGATGAGGACATTTAATTGAATTGAGATTGACTGTTAAGATATTTAGACTGAATTGAGGGGAAAATGATTAGTTTCGTATTGGACAGTTACCTTGCCGGTGTCCTACGGGATCACCACCTTTATGTGCATCCTTTGGGATCACAAGACTGATGTGTATCCTTCGGGATTACTAGACTGATATGTGTTTCTGCAAAACACTAGACTGATTTTGCATCCTACGGGGGCGTTAGACTGATTGTGTGAATCCTTCGGGATCACAAGACTGTGACTGTGCAGGGTTTTCCATAGGGAGCTAATAGTTTATTTTCCCCTAACGGAACCAGTAGTGGGTCCCTTACTGAGTATTCTTATACTCAGCCCTTTATGTTTATTTTTTCAAGCAAAAGTAACAAAGGCGGCAAACCGCGAGGGGAAGGAAGGAAGTGTGATCGCCATAGGGGACATTTTAAATTCGCTTCCGCTTGATGATTAATTTTTTGTTTTGTTTTCGTACTTGAGACTGATTAGAAAATTTGAGGTTTAACTGTATCCAAAAACTGGAAAATTATAAGTTTTTCCTTGAAAGTTTTGATTATTTTAAACAGGGCCCAAACATAAATTTTGTACTTTTTTTAGTTTTTAAATTTAATTGAATTTGGTACTTTGGCTTAGTTTAACGACTTTGGCTTAGTTAGAAAAGTCGGGTCTTTACAAGTTTATAAGTGAGTGATAAGGTCTTCGGATAAGGTCGTAGGGCATCTTGCTCATAAAGAATTCCAGGATTCAAATGAAGTAATAAGATGCAGAAAAATCTAGGTACAACAATTTAGACCTTCATACCATGTGTTCCTACATGTCTTAATAGCTGAGTATAGATGAACAACCTAGCATCAACAGAGAAACCCGTACCAATTTGATACAAAAACATTCCCAAGGCAACTGAAACACTTGAAGCATGAGATGATGGGAACTAGTTGACAATGCCTATCTTATATAATATAGCATATTTTGTACTCAAGGAGATAGCTGGAATATCATTAATAGGCCATATTGATAGGGTGCCACTAGATAAGACGGAAGCTAACTCATCATTTGAAAGAAAAGATGCAACATAGTAAGAAGAAACATTATTCCCAAGAAAACTATTAATAATAGCTAGAGAAATTCTGAATTGAGACCCTCGTATATGCACATGTTGAAAATCTAAACTACTAGGATCGTTGAAGTCAGAAGAAAGGTTCACAATGAATTTTCTAACTAGTTTTAGATAGAAAGGACCTATATTAGCAATTGTCGTGGAGAGACCAACTTTCAGAATTAAATTCATAATACTAATGCAGGAGTGATGTTTCTCCAAGATATTAACTTCATCTGCTATTCTTCTTTGGACAACATACTTTCACCGTTGGACACTTTCTACATGATGGAAGGAGATTCCATCAATGGGAACAGATTGAATATTTGGGGGGTAGTTTCTACGTCCAGCTTTGGTGCTAATCACCTTTGGCCCTTTGGATGACTTCTTTTTACTTCTTAGAAATATGATTAGATTCCTCAACATCAAGGCACGTATTAGCTAAGTTAGGAACTTTAGGACAATCAGCTTGGGTTTATGGATTTGAACCCTTAGAAACAGGATCATTATCTATAGGGACTTCTTGATGAGTTGGAACATTGTCGTCACAATCAGATTTTAATGTTACAGAAGTAGAAGGATTTTAAGTAGAGCAATTTTCATTAGGAGGGTGAGAAGTACTCTCGGTATTTATAGATTGAAATGCAGGACAAACGGAAGTAGGGTTCTAAGAAATGGAAGGACCAGAAACATCTTGACAATCAGGACCTTTTGATATATTTCCAAACAAAGCCTTCTTTAAAAGTTGTGCCAAGGGCACCGTTAGGATTTATGTCATAAAACTCATAGATTGTAAATATAATTCATTTAATGTTATTAATAAAGTGTTACTATTATAATTTTAATAAATCTTATTGATTATATTATTATTTTTGTCTGAATAACCCAAATCCAATAAACTAACATTCTAAGTTGTTTGATGAGTCTTGAACAGTATGTAGAGATATACAGGGATCAATGTTCGACATTAGCTTAAAGGGTTTATTGTATAAGGATAAGGTTGGGTACCTTATTTTGGTAACACTATTGATATGACTTACTTTGTATTTGGTACAAACACAATGATCCAATGTGTTTGTGTAGATGACATGCGAGTGAGGGTATCCTATGCAATAAGTATGTATAAGACCAGACCACAAAATAGTAACCACTAGATGTAACTTCGTTAATTAGTTCGGTTTCTATTTCATTAGGATGACCTAGGTAACTTAGTCTTAATCTTGAGTATATTTTGAACTCTTGTTCGCGAGGGATTGTCCTTTGATTTTTACGAGTGAGAGTGGTCAGATCGTCGACTCAATGTGCTTATCATTTTGGAGACAACACCGATTAGGGAATTCAAAACATAATTCACAAGATGGAATTCGCTCCTTCTTTACTTTAGGGTAAGTACATGAGTGTTTTCTTTAAATGGTGTCTCAGCACTGAAACAAAGAACCCTACCCTCTCTATGACATGAGAAGGGTTTTTGTTTATTGGTTGGACTATAAACAGGTTGTTCATTAGAGGAGCACTCGTATATAAGGACTATAGGTAACCCAGGGGTAAGACGGTATTTTGACCCAACTAGAGTTACGAACATTTATCAAGCACTAACTTAATGTTATTGGTCTATATCTGTGGACACATAAATATATCTACAGTGAGAAGAGTTTAACTGTGAGTCTTTAGTGTAGTATATACGCAGTTAACAAATATTGATTAATGTGGTTAATGAGTTTAGTCAATTAATCTCACATTGTTGTAGCTTTTGATATGTAGGTTCATTAGGTCCCCTTTCTAGCTCATAAAAGGTAATGAGATTTTATATTTTAGGAATTAGTATAATGTATGGTGTTACATCACAATATAAATTTTATATTTTAATTCAACTTTATTATATAAATTTAATTTTGGATACAATTCAAAATTAGTTTTTTAGAGATAAAATATTTGAATGAGTTCAAATATTAATTTAATGTGAATTGGATTTATATTAAAATTATTGGTTATGAGATAAACTTATATTTGAATATGATTCAAATTTAACTTAAGTTAAATATAAGATATTTAATTTAGTTATTAATTAATTGGAAAATTAATTAATAGTTTATTTTAATATTATTTAATTAAATTAATATAAAACTATAAGATATTGAAGAGATATTCATTAAATAAGATTTAAATGAAATATTAATTAAATATAATTTAATTAATTACTAACTGATTGATTAATAGTAATTAATGAGTTGATTTGAAATTTTTATTAATTTAATATTTTTTAAATTAATATAATCTCATAATTTTCTCCTACTCCCTTTCCTAAAGCACAAAGGAAAGAGAGTTATAAACATGCGACAGAAAAAAAAGCTTTTCTTATCCACATGAAAGCTAATGAATTTGCTTTTATGCAAAGTTCTTTTTCTCTAAACCTTTTTCCATTCCAATTGATTCCCACAAACCAAACTCATCCCAGAGGATAGAAAGGTCTCCGACGGGTGGTGTCCTCAATTCAGTAGAGTGTAGATTCAAAGACAGCTTCAACAAGAGTAAGTTCTCTATATCTTTTAATTTTAAACGCATGCTTAGTTTTTTTTATTTAGAATTTTGATTCTAAATATTGTCAATGTACTCGTATTTTGAGATTTCCAAATTACGTGAGGTGTCTGTTGTGATTCACTAGCTTCTTCCTTCCTACTTATCTTGCGTTAAGACATGGAAATCGCGTAAAACAGGCATAATACTTATTTAAGATGTATTTCTAAATACTTATGTATTCACCACATAAGTTACGTGTTCTGATCATCTTCTTATGCATTTTGACCTCGTTATTCTAATAAAAGATGTTATGATAACGGGTATTTATACACGTTATCACACCCTCAAAATTAGAATAATGCTTGTCATTAAGCTTCACTTCGTATTATGCTTATCCCCAATTAAGCACCATTCCTCCTTAAAGATTCACCTTCCTCTTTGTGTTTCTAAACTTCTCAAAATGTGAGAAAGTTTTATTCATTATTTAGGATTTACTCTCGTCTCGTACTTCTTCCTATGAAAAAATTTCTAAGTGAAAAATGCGGCAAGCTTAATACTCAAAATACCCTTGTTCAATCCCAATAGTTAATCTTATTTTAAGAATCATAAATGGCTAAAATTTCAGAAAGATTTCCATTTTTTTATTTGGTGAAAGAATGTCTTTTATTATATTTACTTCTGGCTTGGCGTTGAGTGGAAAATCATAGGTACTCTATGAGTCTGTTTCTCTCCTCAATTGTAACTCTTATCGCTCTTATTACCCAACTCTCTGAATTTTTACTTTTGAAGCTTTGCTTCTTTATTTTTGTGAGAGGAGGCAACATAGGATTTTTTATTTTAGTTAATTGAAAGAATACAAAAAAAAAAAAAATCAATTTTTTTCACCCTTTTGGCTTTGTTTCAACTTTTGTTAAAACGACTTGTTTTTTAACACCTTGAAAGGATTTTCCAAAAGTTGCAAAAGCTTTAGTGCAATCCTCGCACACCCCCAAATTTAGTAGTTGGCAATGTCCTCGTTGCTAAGAATGAATGGTAAAATTATTCATGGAAAAGTTTTGCAAAGGAGGGTTGTTAGCCTAATAATTTATTTCATTGAAATATCATTGAAACACGCAGAAAAATTAAAATACTAAAAGGTGAGGAGCCAAGCTTGCGACAAAAAAGATTAAACGCAAAGTAATTATATCAAAAGTTATCACTTGTATTTTAAAGAACATAAGTAAGAAGAAATAAAAATTACATACGTACTTATAGAAAATACTAATGGATGATGCTTAGCATATCCTTATTAAGATTACGACAGTAAATGAGGTTTCTGTGCAAATGGTTCTGGTGGAGTTATCCTTCCTTGTGTTTTCGGGTCAAAATGCGTTGTAGGATTTGTTAAGGTCAGAAAAAGGTGATTAATAATTGTTTGAACGAGTTGAGAATCGGAAGTGTTGGTGATTTGGAAAGGTGAGGAGTTTGAGTGATTTATCCTTGGAGGTGGTAAATTGGAACGTAGAGGTCAAGGTGGTGGGTATGCGACAAGACGTCCTTAGATTTCTCAACCTTACGGGATTGTCCTCTCTTCGATCCTAAGGATTCCTCCTCGTCTTGTCTTCAATTGTCATCACATTCCTTTCTTCAATCCCTTCATATTCTTAATTGACTTTCGAGTATTTGATTTACCTTTTGTCATATGGATGGTGATGAGGTCTCAATTTTCCTTTTTGCCTTACCTCTATGTGTGCCTACAAGCGCTTTCTGCTTGTATTTTTTGTCTTCCCTTATTGCAGATGGACACTTCCTCCTCCAACAAATTATTTCTGTCTCTTTCTTTCTCAAACTCCTTGGTCGCTTCCTCATTCACTTTTATCTCCAACTCTACTTCTTGATTTCTTCTTCCAAGGTCCCAAATTTCTTTAGTTAGACTTCCTTGGGTCCTTTTTGCTAAACCTTTAAAATCAACCTCAAGCAAAGAAGTGTTTTCCACTGGAAGCACACTATTCTCCTTCCTTGCCTTGCTTATTAGCCTTTTCTTTTTTCCTCTTCTTTTCTTCTCGTTACATTTTATTTTATTCCTTTCCATATTGTAACTTTCTTGTGTTTCTTTCCTTACATTTCCTTTTATTCCTTTATTTTTTCCCTCGGTCTTCTCCAATCTATCTTGCCTGCCTTCATCCTTTATAAACTTGTCATACAATGCGGCGAGGAGGTGGGTTACTTGATTCTCAGAAATTCCTATTCTTAAGAGGGATTTGGTAAGGAAAATATTTCTTTGTGAAAGATAGAAGGAATAACTTAAAGAAATAGGAGAAGAACTTTTAGGATCGTAGTGATTTGAAGGAGATGGCAACTTTTGGTTTCATGACATTCGAGTTTGGCTAAATGTTGAGATATAGAATCTTGGGAGGCTAAATGTTGAGATCTAGGGTCGAACATAGGAAATTGATTCAAGACATTAGTTTTAGGAATTACTTATCATCTAGGCGGTATAAAATAATTAATGAAATAAAGTATAAAAATAGGAGTTGTTATTTTTAATTGAATACAAAATTATCAAATTTAACTTCATATTTTTGGCGAAGATTTAACTTTTGTTAAAGTTCCTTGTTGTTTAACGCCTTAAGGAGATTTTCAAAAGGTTTCAAAAGTTTTAATGTGAAACTCGCACACCCCCAAATTTATAGGAGGCAGTATCCTCATTGCTAAAAGTTAATGATAAGATTATTCGCGAATTTTTTTTATAAAAGAGGTTTGAGGTAAAGCTTGCTCATCTAATAAACTAGAGAAATATTTCATAAGGTTTCTTAACAAGTTAAATGCCTAAATAACAAATGAAACTTTATTTCAAATAATTTATTTCATTGAAGTGTTATTGAATCGCAAAGAAAAATTAGAATACTAACAAGCGGGGAGCCAAGCTCGTGACAAGAAATATTAAACGCAAGTGAATTGTATCATAAGTTGTGACAGGTATTGTAAATAGCACAACTAAAAAGAGATACACATTACATAAGGTTGGAAATAAGAATTACAAAATAAGCGACCCAAAATACATAGTAATTGCCAAGTTTACTGCTAAGGCAGCAATTGAGAAGATTCTCCCTCAGTTCTTCCTAACCTATCTCATCATCCTTCATCTTTTGTGAACTTGTCGCACAATGAGGCGAGAAGGTGGGTCACTTGGGTCTCAAGACCTTGTAGTCTTATGAGATGTTTTGTAAGAAAAGCATTTATTGGTGAAAGATAAAAGGATTAACTTGTTAAACTATGAGAAGAATTTTTTAAATGGTAGTGATTTGAAGGATATGACAGTTTATGCTTTTGTGACATGTTGTGTTTGGTCAAATGCTGAGCTTTGAAGCTTTGGAAGGTTTAAATGGGTGCTCTTAACTAGAGTTAAAGGTTTGGTTACCATATGGTTAAGGTCATGTCGTATTAAACGTGGCATGATAAACCCGACAGACAACTCGTGGCTCGAGGTACGGCGTACTCATTCCGTCCTAGAAGTTTAAGAACTTTATGAATAACAAGACGCTCCTTATTTCCTTCAAACTCAAATGCTTCCCAATGAGACCTAAACTCACCTTTATCGTACAAGAAGGTCATAATACCTAATGCATTTGACTCAATCCTTCTAGTAAATTGACTTCATCTAAATTGCCTTATCCGATCGACCTATAACTTCGCAGTTTCCCACACAATCCTCAATGTAAGACTAAAGATATACAAAACTACAATACAAAAATGATCCTGAAAGATGGGATTTTTAAAATGTAAAAATGACACAGTGAGGTTTTATGAAATCCTTTTCGCAATGCCCTTTGATAAATCCTTTTCGTCAAATCATAAATACCAACATCAATCAATTTATCAATTAAACACTTTATTTCACAAAATATATCTAAACGCATGTAATCATTTTCACAATAGAACTAAACCATCTCGCAAATCACATCAATATACATTTAGCATAAACTAAAGTTGTCATAGCACGTCTTTTTTGCATATAATAAATCATCTCAAACAAACACACATCAGTTAATTATTCTTTTCGCCAAGGATCCCTAAACTAAAGTTCGCATAACACATCTTTTTTACATGTACTACTTAATACCTCACGTTTAGACTACTATATCAAAAGCATTCGAGAACATATAGATTTGTCCTTATTGCTCAGGTTGCTAAGCTTTATACGCTCCTTTCAACGCATAAGACAACTACTTATCACCATGTAGCCCGTACACCCAATGGTAGCCTTGACACTTTCTGTACACATAAAAGTTAGCATCATCTCAAAGAAATAATAAATGGTTTGAAAACAATTTCATAGTATGGAAATCATAATCATCAAATCAAGCTTTAACATTATAAATCATGCTTGAAAACATATATAAACTTTTCATAGAAATATCTTTTGAAACACTTTTCATTTGAAATCATCTTTTAAAATAGTAAAGCAGAATCACAAAACTTTTAAGAAGAAAATCACTCACCATACTTCACCAAAAATCCTCCTCTACCTTCTCTTCTTATAGAGCCTTCTCGCATAAAAAATCGTAGTACTTAACACTTTGTTTTTCTATTTCTCGCAAAAGCAAAACAATAACACATTTTAGCTTTTTTAAATAAAATCTTTTGGGCTTACTTACTGACCAAGTCCTCTATTTATAGAGCCCTTAAACTATCTTAGTCATGCTTAAACTCTTCTCAATTTGTCATCTCCTGCTTAAAACTTTACATGTGTAAATTTAATACTCAACTCAGTCATGCTTAACTTCTTAATCTTACATGTTAACCCCTGTCAAATTAGATTTGACATTTTCTTCGTCAGACCTTACTTCTCGCCTAACCTCGTACCTCAAATAACTTTAACCACTTAACACTTCTCGTGAATAACCTTATCGCATGGTTATATTTTTACTACAAGCAATCTTCCTCATGAACTAACCAACTTTTACTCGATTAGAACATTTATTGTGAATATAAACTTCAAGGCTTCCGCGCAGACTTCTTCATCGCAAAACCCTTGGTTCTTATTGTGAATACTACCCAAACGCCTAGTCATTTTAGTCAAAACTTCACTTCTCAATTTATGCGAAGACCTTCATTTGAGAGACTTTACACTTATAGATTCTACTGTAAACCCTTTTTTCCTCAAAACTTTCTGGCGAATTAACTTCTTAATCACAAAACTTATACTTAACCATAAAAGATATTATCGCTTAATCTTTTTCGCAGATGTATTCAAATGCAACTTATTTAATACTTAGTTGAATTTTACTTCCTATAGTCATATTAAAAACGAGTCTTACAATAAAAATTCATTTTTTTTTTACGTTTTTTTGTATTTCTTCAACAAAATAAATGGACTTTTCTTGATGTACATGATCGTCAAGATAAACATTGTATCAAGAATTTTTTTTAATATGAATCCAATTCATATTAAATTAATATTTGAACCCATTCAAATATTTTATCTCTCATAAATTAATTTTGAATCATATCCAAAATTAAATTTATATAATAAATTTTGATAAACTTTTTATTATAATGTATCACTATACATTAAACTAATTTCCAAATTAATTTTGAACATTTCAAATTACAACCAATATAAATAAACCTCATTACTTTTTACGAGCTAGGAAGGAGACCTAATAGACCTACAGATCAGAACCTACAACGATCTAAGATTAATTGGCTAAACTCATTAACCACATTCATCAATATTCATTAACTATGTGTACACTCCACTAAAGATTCAGAGTTGAACTCTTCTCACTGTAGATATATTTATGTGTCTAGGGATATAAATCAATAACAGTAACTTAGTTCTTTACGAGTATTTGTAACACCAGTTGGGTCAAATTATAGTTTTAACCCTAGGTTACCTCTAATCCTTAAATATTAGTGCTCCTCTAATGAACAACCTCTTTATGGTCCTACCAATAAACATAAACCCCTCTCGCGCCATAGAGAGGATAGGGCCCTTCTTCAAATCTTGGAGACACCATTTAAGGGAACACTCATCTACTTATCCTAAAGTAGGAAATGAGTGAATTTTGTCTTGTGTCATTATGCTCCCAAATCTCTACTCGGTCTTGTCCTCAAAATGATAAGGTTATTGAGTCGACGATTTGGCAACTCCCACCCGTACAAATCAAAGAAAAATTTCTTGTGAACAGAAGTTCATAATACACGCAAGATTAAGACTAAGTTACCTAGGTCATCCTAATGAAATAGAAACCTAACTAGTTAATGAAGTTACATCTAGTGGTTACTATTTCGTGATCCGATCTTATGAAAACTCATTGCATATGATACCCTCACATGCATGTCAGCTACTATCTTAATACCCTCACATGCAAGAACCAGTCTTATGCATATTTCATGAGAGTCTTGGTAAATGGATCAACAATATGGCCCACTATTATCACAATATAAAGTGATGGGCATGTTTGTGTTTGGAACAACTTCCAAATCATGCATTAATTTTCTAAGCTCAACTGCTTCTTTTACTACTTCATAAGCAACGATGTACTCGGCCTCCATAGCTCCCCTGTTTAGGTGAACACTAATCCTAACGTGGATTTACTAGAATCCTTCTCGGTTTGGAAATCAAAGTTAGTATATCCTGGAAGGATCAAATCCTTAGCTCCATACACAAGCATGTAGTCTCTCATTCTCCTAACATACTTCAGAATAATTTGAACCGTCGTTCAGTGGTTTAACCTTGCGTTGGACCGATATTTACTGACTATTCTCACTATGTAACAAATGTCTAGCCTAGTGTAGAGAATAACATACGTTAAGTTGCTCACGACTAAGGCATAGAGAATACGTCTCATATCGTCAACTACTTGAGTTATCTTAGACACTATTCTTTAGACAAGTGAACCACGTGCCTAAAAGGTAAGAAATCCTTCTTAGAGTTTTGCATTGAATATCAAACCAAAATTTTGTCGATATAGGCTGCCTGAGATAGTGCAAACATTTTTTTCTTACGATCCCTTATGATTTGGGTCCCTAGAATATATTGTGCCTCTCCCAAATCTTTCATTTGTTATTGGACTGCTAGCCAAGTTTTAACGTCAGTTAGGTATCTTACATCATTCCTAATGAGAAGGATATCATCTACATAAGGTACTAAGAAAGCTACTTTACCTTTGTTGATTTTCTTGTATACACAACCTACTTTATATTTCTAGATGCTTGTTTCAACCAATAAATGGATCGATTCAGCTTGGAAACTTTTTGCTCCTAACCTTGGGTTATAAACCCCTCGAGTTGAAACATAAAGTACTCCCTTCAAGATTACCATGCCGAAAAGTAGTCTTGACATTCATTTGTCATATTTCATAATCATAAAAAAATGGTTATAGAAAAGAGAATTCTTATAGACTTTAACATAGCAATAGAGGAAAAAAAATTCTCATAGTCAACCCCTTCCCTTTACCCTTTTGCTGCAAGTCTAGCTTTGAAGGTTTGTACCTTCTCAGCTGAATCTCTACCTCCCAGCTGAATCTCTCTTTCTCTTATAGATCCATTTGCACCTTATAGGTTTTGCCATTTCAGGTATATCTACAAACTCTCACACTTAATTTAAGTACATGGACTCCATTTCAAGGTCCATGGCTTTGACACATTGGTTATTGTCTACATCATCCATTGCATGTTTATAGAACAATGGATCCTCAACGCCATCATCTAGTATGACAACTTGAGTTTTAAATAAACTCAAGTAACGGTTAAGTTGTGATACAACTCTCCCACTACATCGAGGAATTTTCAACGCGATTGAGAAGGATGAGACTGACCTGATATGCTAGTTTCATCAACTCTTGATGAGGGACCAACTTCATCAACCCTTGTTGATTCATCAGTAGCTTCACTTAATACTAATTTACTTCGTAGTTTATGATCTCTCGTGTAGTCTTCTTCCAAGAAAGTAGCATTTTTTTATACAAAACACTATGTTTTCTTGTGGATCAAAGAATATATCACCTTTCATTTCTTTAGGATAACCAACAAATTGGCATAACCTTGAACGTTTTTCCAACTTCTTGAGATTTGTTACTAACACGTGAACTGGACAATCCAAATTCTGAAGTAACTTAAACTAGGTTTATGTCCTCTCCATAACCCAACAGGTGTTTCAAAAATACTCTTCGAGGAAACATTGTTTAAGATATGAATTGTAGTCTCCACTACATACCCCTAAAACGAGCTAGGCAATTGAGCATAACTCATCGTTGAACGAACCATGTCTAACAAGGTTTTATTTCTCCTTTCTGATACACCATTTTGTTGAGATGTACCAAGTGCCAAGAGTTGGGATTGAATTTCATGTTCTATCATATAGTCCTGAAATCTAAAATCCATGTACTCTTCACCTCGATTAGATCAAAGTATTTTAATCTTTTTACTTAATAGATTTTCAACTTCAGCCTTATACTTCTTGAAATTTTCAAGAGCTTTAGACTTATTCCCCATGAAGTATAAATAATCATAGCTTGAATAATCATCTATAAAAGAGATGAAGTATTCAAAACATTCTCTAGCTTTTACATTCATCAAACCACAAAGGTCTGAATATATAAGTTCTAGGAGCTCTTTGGCTTTATAATCTTTTTCCAGTAAAAGGTCTTTTATTTATCTTTCCTTCAAGAGAAGATTCACATGGAGGTAATGAATCATCTTCTAACTCATTTAGAAGTACATTATTTATCAATCTTCTGATCCAATCGAAATTAATGTGACTTAATTTTAAATCTCAATGATAGGTATTGTTTTAGGAGAAATTTGTTGTCTTTTATTTTAAGTATTAGCAGTTTTAAACATCTCATGATTTAAAATTGTTTTTGCTTCATTAGGTCTTAATACATACAAGTTGTCTTTAAGCTTAGCTGAACAAATATGTACACCATTCTAAGAAATTAACGCTTCATTCAAAGAAAAGGTTACATTATATGATTGTTCAATAAGACACGAAATAAATATAAAGTTCCTTTTAATCTTAGGAACTATTTACAAGTTTTCTAAAAATAGGAATCTATTTCTGAAAGACAACTTAACATCTCCCACGATCTGAAATGACATCTCTCGTTCCAACCTTAAGAGTAATCTCACCATCTTCGAGCTGCTTAAAGGAATTAGTTTCTTTTACAGAATAGCAAACATGGCTAGTGGCTCCTTAATTAAGTATCCAGGCATTTTGGTCACTTTCCACTAACCAAGTTTCTAAGACAAGTAACTCATATTTACCTTCTTTTTTATTCTTCTTAAACATTTCTTGGAAGGAGTCTATAATCTGACGTGCAGTGACCATGGTCTCGTATTTCTTAGTATGTCAGAATTATTAGACAAGAGATAGACACTGGCCTTGTCATTGGCCTTTGTCAACCGATTATATGCATCTCTGATATTCTAAGATGCATTTTCGAGCAGGGAAAGGAGGAAATTCTTCATTAAGATGAAGCATAGATTATCGTTAACCAGAATCATATTCAGGTTTGACTTCCACGTCGCATAATTTTCAGCAATTAATATTTTATTTTTAACCACTTGAATGATTGAAGAAGACATGTCAAAACAATCAATTGTCCTTTGATTTGTACGGGTGAGAGTGACCAGATCGCGGACTCAATAAGCTTATCATTTTAAGGACAAGACCGAGTGGGGAGCTGGGAACATAATTACACAAGATGGAATTCACCCATTCCCAACTTTAGGGTAAGTAGATGAGTGTGCCCTTAAATGGTGTCTCCAAGTCTTGAACAAAGGGCCCTACCCTCTCCATGGCACGAGAGGGGTTTCTGTTTATTGGTAGGACCATAATCAGGTTGTTCATTGGAGGAGCACTGGTATTTAATGATTAAAGGTAACTTAGGGGTAAAACGGTAAATTAACCCAGCTGGTGTTACGAACACTCGTGAAGGACTAACTTACTGTTATCGGTCTATATCCGTGGACACAGAAATATATCTACAGTGAGAAGAGTTCAGCTGTGAGTCTTTAGTGGAGTGTACACACGGTTAACGAATATTTATTAATGTGATTAATGAGTTTAGCCAATTAATCTCATATTGTTGTAGCTTCTGATTTGTAGGTCTATTAGGTCCTCTTCCTAGCTCGTAAAGGGTAATGAGATTTATTTATATTGGTTTTAATTTGAAATGTTCAAATATACCTAGGGAATTAGTTTAATGTATAGTGATACATTATAATATAAAGTTTGTCAAACTTTATTATAAATTTAATTTTGGATATGAATCAAAATTAATTTATGAGAGATAAAATATTTGAATAAGTTCAAATATTAATGTGAATTGGATTCATATTAAAATTATTGGTTATGAGAGAAACTTATATTTGAATATGATTCAAATTTAATTTAAGTAAATATCTTATATTTAACTTAGCTATTAATTAATTGGAAAATTAATTAATAATTTTATTTTATTTAATTAAATTTATAAAATGATATTGTAGAGATATTAAATAAATATGATTTAATTAATTATATTAATATAAATGTATAAGATATTGGAGAAATGTTTTATTCAAATAAGATTTGAATGAAATATTAATTAAATATAATTTAATTAATTATTAACTAATTGATTAATTGTTAATTAATTAGTAGATTTGATATTAAGAATCTCATGATTCTCTCCTACTCCTTTTTCTATTCCAAGAAGGAAAGAAAGCTATAAATATCTAGAATAAAACAGTTTTCTTTAGCCAAGTTCATTAAGAGAAAAAAGCCAAAGTTTTCTCTCTCTGCAAAAAGAGTTTCTCTCAAATATCTCTAAACCTTTTTTCATCTCAATTGATTTCTACAAACCAATCTCATCCCAGAGAATAGGAAGATCTCCGATGGGTGGTTTCCCAATTTGGAGATTGATTTGTAAATTCAGAGACGTCATCGAAAGTAAGTTCTCGTATCTTATCTTTAAAAGCATGCTTAGAATCTATTTAAAATTTTGATTCTAAAATTTTGTCAATGTACCGGTATTTTAAGATTTCCAAATTAATTTGAGAAACGGTTCTTTAAATTATTTCGCTGCCATAGGGCTTTTATCTCTTCACTTACCACATACCAATATGGTAGGGGGAGATGTAACATGGCCAGGCTCAACAGAGGTATCCACCTCCATCAGCATAAAGAGGAAGAGAGTCACATAAAAACTACAGGGAAGAAGGTAATTGAAGAAAATGACGAACAAGACTCTCTGCCTCCTCTGTTGTTGAAAAGGAGAGCCAAGTCAACTTCGAGCTCGCCTAAGAAAAAGGATAAGGTTCACACGACAAGAGAAAACCCATATGAGTAGGACCCTCTACGAAGAAAAAGGAGAAAATTAGTCACCAAGAGATCTCTTGGTGACTAATTAGTCCTTGAAGATGATATACCTCCCCCCTTCCAAGTGCACAAACATTTAATATTATCCCTCCACATCTACAGATGCCCCTCCTGCCTTTCGTGACCATGAAAGGAAAGGAGAAATTATCTCACCTCTTCCTAGCATTGATATTATCCTGCCTCTTGCACCACCACCATCAACAAATACATCACCCATTTCGCCCAGCCAGCAAAACCCTCGTCTGGCTATCACCACGAAAATCATTATTCCCCATCCTTCTTCAGTATTTCCTCTTGCTCATCTCTATCTCTATCTAACTCTCATAATGATCTTCCCTCCTCTCTAAAACATCAAACCCCCAGAGCTCTCCACCGCAATGAAGAACTTTGTCGTCCAGCCAACCATCACCAACAATAGATTTAGACCCTAAACAGCCAGATTTGAACGTCTCAATCATGGAAGTATCAGAAGAGGATGAAGCGGTTGAGAATGCAGTAGAGGATATCATGCCAAGTAACATTGAAAAGCACTTGATCGTTTATGACCCTCTCATAAAAGAAAAATAATTTATCTTTGATGGCGCATGTGAGACAAACTCAACTAGAAAAGTTGAAGCAACAAATGAAGCCCCCGTAAAAGCTAAGAGGATCTTGGTGAGTTGTTCACCAACTTAATCATGGAGCCCATTAAGGATGCTTTTAAGAAAGTACTTAAATGGAAAAGCATCATGTGTGTGGACCAAAACGAAATATAGCTTAAGGTCTTTATCCTCTTCACAAAGAACATGGAACTAAAGACACAAATCGTCAGCCTCAACACCACAGTCATGAGGTTGAGCGCCAAAGTAGATGGTCTTGAAACCATGGTCTTTCAGCTTCATTCAACAATCAAATTGTAGATCGATATGACAAACAATTTGTAGCTCAGATGAAATATACACACACAGTGTTTACCAGCTTGTTCCTCAACACGTCGTATTTGATCCATTGTTTCTCCCCATTCAACCAACAAATCTAGCTCCTAATGAATTTGACTCTCGCTTGGAGAAGTAAATTTGGGGGTGTTACTCTTGGAATTTTTATAAATTTTCCTTTTATGATTTTCGTTCTTTTGTGGCTTTTTGTCAACATAATTTTATGTCTACAAATGGAGCCTCTCACTTTATAATATGTGTGCATAAATTAGCCAGAGAGCAAGTTCCTTATATTGTCCATTTTCTCCCTTTCTTTGAGTTTGAGGAGAAAGCTTAAAAAATGAGAGACAGAGAGTTCATCTTTTGCATCTTCCCTTCACCACTAGGAAAAAATCAGATCCAAGGAGGATGAGAAATCATTCTCTTAGGCATAACACTTTCTTATATATTCCATTTTATATAGTTTTTATTGTATTGCTTTGTAAGATTGACATGGCTTTTAGGCCTAAAGTTATTTTTATGAATACAATGCATTTCTTCTTCCATTCATCTACTCGTCTATTACTTTTCCTCTTTTTTTTATTGAATTGATTAACTTGTTAGCACTAAATTGCGTTTTTAATGCCTAGAGAATCATAGTGTTTCTATTCTAAGTTTTGTTGAGTTAATTCCAATATCAAAGCATTGTTTATTTGAGAGATGAACAATGAGATTGGTGGTAATCACCTGACAAGTTAATGGATGATTTATACCATCTTAAATTATTAAAGCACAAGTCTCTGCTTTTAGATAATCAAACTACTGCTTCAGCTCCATGCCTCGAAATGAGTTCAATCTTCATTCTCATCATTCCAACATGCTCATCTTGCACCACCAAACACCTTAGTGTAAATAGTTAGGGTAAAAACATATTGTGCATAATCTTTATTCTATAGTTATACCGCAGAATCTTTATTGGACTTACTAGGGAGAAAAACTTGCACGACATGTATATCTTTACAAAGCATCAACACATGAATAGAAATGCACCTTTTAACACATAACCTCATTCAGTCGCCTAATAGTCGTTGGCTTATAGCCTAACATGATAAAGCCATGATAGACACTTCTGCATATATATCATGCCACAGTCAAATGGGTGTTGTCCCTGGCAACAACTCAATGGTGAATTCCATTTATATATCAAGTGGAAATCCTAATATTTCCTCTGGGAACACATACAAGAACTCTCTCACTACTATAACATCCTCTAGTCTTAACTTCTCTTTGTGCACTACTAAAACATATGCAAAAAATGTTGGGCACTCTTTCCTCAATAACTTCTGAATTTTCAAAGCTAAAATCAAACTAGATGAAACAACTTTCCTTTGGCCTCTGAACACTACCTTTGGAAATCCTTGTTTTCTGAAAGCTACCTCCTTATGGCAATCCATAGAAGCAAAATGTGCATACAAGAAGTCCATTCTATGTATAACATCTAATTTTTTTCAACTCAAGTGGCAAAAGATCCACTGGCAAGCTAACACCTTCCACTAGCACTTCATAACCTCGCAATGCTTCACTAACTAGCATTGCATCACCAACTGAATTATAAACGTCTAACTATTCATCGAAGGGCTCTAACTTCTTACCCAACTTGCTCATAAACATGCTAGATGCAAAGGATTGTGTAGCACCTAGGTCAAACCAAACATAAGCAGGAAATTACATATGAAAACTGGAAATTACAGATGAGAACTGTATA
Organism: Cucumis sativus; assembly: GCF_000004075.3. Lineage (NCBI taxonomy): Eukaryota > Viridiplantae > Streptophyta > Magnoliopsida > Cucurbitales > Cucurbitaceae > Cucumis > Cucumis sativus. The sequence goes on from NC_026658.2 coordinate 10,594,991, forward strand.
AGTAATAACATCTGGTGTGTCCTTCGCTTGCTACTAAGTCATGGCATACACCTTGCCCTGCTGACGAGGTCTTCCCACAAATCCCCTCTGCTTCGAACCACTAGTCGTTTCTCCTTCAGCGATTGAAGCTCTCAGATGCTCTACTAGCTGGGACTTGATCCTCTAGTCGCTCTGCATCTTTGTCTCAAATGCGATTTATCCCTATTAAAGTGGCATGTCTTTTTACAGTGATAGCACAACTTCTAAAATCTTGCTTACCTGATTCACCAGTTGTGTGTCTCCTTTAATCTAAGCTTATAAAGCCACTTTAGACTCTACCACAACTCGTTGGTCCTCTAAGTTCTACTCTACTCTTAATTGTCTCAACTAACTATGAGAAGTTTGGCCACTCGATAATAGCTACAACTGGGGTACAGATCTTCTACTATAAACCCCTCTCAAACCTCTACATCTATCACTCACAGATGCTACTATAACCTCAACATACCAAGAAAGCGCAGTATACTTACTTTCATACTCGACCACTGATAGTGACCCTTTCCCTAAGATAAGAAACTCATCTATTTTCACTTCACAGTAAGCACTCAGATAGTACTTATCCTTAAATATGTCTCTGGAGGTCTGTGAACCTAGTGAACTGGCGTCATTGCGTCTCACTAGAATGGACTTTCACCATCCCTCTACCTCCTTCTAAAGTAGGAAAATGGCTAACCTAACCTTTCTCTCTTCAAGACAATCCACTACCTTAAAGCACTTTTCTAGCATGTTGAACCATGCCTTGGCATCCACCGGATATGTCGAATACTAAAAAACTGGGGTACCTAGAGCCTTAAGCGTAAAGATGTTCATGGGGTGAGGTGGAACCAAGGATGCCACTTTCCATCCCCATCCTCGCCCTCTATCCAATTCCTCATCTCCACGAACTTTCCCATAGGAATCAAGTTCCTTGCGGTAAAATATTTCCCTTTTTTTTATGTTCAATCTCATATATCTTTTCCAATCCACATTTACTTGAAATATACATTTCCAATGTTTTTTTTATTTTTGAAAGAATATTATCAATTTTCTTATTTAAAAGAATTAAAATATAAAATTCTCATTGTTTATGAAAAGAAATTTTCAACTATTAGAAGATCCATTTAGAAATCCATCCATAAAATTAAAAAACCCGTACAAGAAAGTAAAAGATGAATCCATGACTCAGTGTATATGAATGATATAACTCGGTGTATCATTACAAAGTATATCGATAATATGTTACTAAATTATCTCAGCATATTACTAAAGTGAATCATTATCAGGTATATCAATCAAGTTTACAAGTACATATTAATAGTGTATCAAGTGTATAAGTAGGACTTCAAGCATATCAAGCATGTTTAATCAATTGAGTGTATCTGTGACCCATATCTAAATCAGTAGGACTAAAATTTGATTAAGTATTTGAAGAAGGCATTTTGATTAGAGCTAGGTGATAAGACATAGAAGTTTGGAGTTCATCACGAGATAAAGAGAAGGCGAGGAAACCTAAGAACACGTGTTGAGTTTCCTCACAAACTGAATTTTAGTCGATGAAGAGTAAGGAAACTTCTTGAAAAAATTTCAAGAATACTTAATGGGCTACTTGTAGGGGATTAAGTCAAGCATGGTTAAGTTAAACTTTAAGCTTACACGTGTACCACTAAGAGCAGGAGCTGGTGAGTTATTAAGAGTGTAGAGGTGACTAATCCATTTTGAGATTAGTATAAATAGAGCAAGAAGGCAGATTATTAATTGGGGGTTACTCTAAAATGTTGAAGAGAAAAAACTTATTGCTAAGTTCTTGTTGTAAAAGGGCTATGAGAGGAGATGAAGTAATCAAGTTTAGTGAGTGGTTTTCTTTATGTGTTTTCAATGTTAAAAGCTTTCTTTTAAGATCTTACTAATTTGAAATGATAAGAATATTTTCAAAGAGATTTCTAAATCAAGCTTATACTATGTTTAAAATATGTTTATGTGTCAAATGAACGTGAAAGTGTGTTCAAACCATTCAATCTTCTTCCTATAGATGAGCTAATTGTTATGTACACATAAAAAGTAAAGGGAACCATGCAGAAAAGCCCTAAGCAATGAGGAGGAAGCCATAATATTCCCGGATGTTGTTTACAATGGTCTAAACGCAATATGATGATTCTTAGAGTAGGGAATGGTTTCAAATTTCTCAACGAAAGAACAACGAGACTAATGAGTGTTATGAAATGAGACAATTAACCATTTTGAACTAAAAGTGTATGCTATGAAAAGTGTTTCCAAAAAGGTTTTCTTAAAATCTCACTAAGTCTTTTGACTTACATCTTAATTAAAGTTTTTCCTTCCAAGTGATCAGGCGTTAAGGCCAAGTGTGAGAGATAAAGGAGAAGGAAGCTAGGCGAGGAAGGTTTTGCAAGGCATTTAAGTTCTTTTTTTGTAATAGTACCTAGGACTTGTTAGTAAAGATGTATGTAAATCACATGGTTTAAGCTAATAAAAATTCTAGTTTTTGTTAATTTCCATTATGTTATGGTTCTGTATCGTTTCGTAAGTTGAAAGTATTCAATGTAAAGTTTTATCGACTTAAGTTAAGGAACTATATTGTGAGCTAAGTCATTAGGCGATTAATTAAGCAAAGCTTAAGGATCTGACCAAAGCTTTCTGACGTTTAAATGCGTCACGAATATTGAAAATTATCCCGCACAACGCAGCGTGTTAAGATGCTTGTGAGACGGTGTGTGACATACAATACATCAGATGTATCAGACATATCACATGTATCAAGCATATCGAATTTGTTGAGTGTATCAATGAAGCATAACAAGTTTATTAGTAGGACATCAAGTGTGTATTAAACTTATTAGTGAAGCATTTAAGTATATTGAAGTCAAAAAGGGTATCAAGTTTATAAAAAAGAATCAAGTGTAACCAAGGAGTATCAAGTGTATCAAGGAGTATGAAGTGTATCAAGTTTATCAAATGTGTATCAATAGTGAGGACTGTAACATTTTTACATCTTGTATATATATAGGTTGGACTTTGTTTTTTCCATTTTTACAAATAATAAATGTGTGCTGTAAACTTAATTATTATAACTTAATTATTATAACTTATTTTATCTTTTTTTAAATTGCCCCTTATAAAGATGGTATATTATAAATATTATGTATTACTTATTTTATGTTAAATATAATTATAAATCATGGTTGGTTAATTAAGTGAGAATTATGAAATCCTAAAAGGATTAGGTTTTGAGAGAATCTATATATGATCATTATACCTAATTTAATTGGATGGATTCATTTGAGAAAGAATTATTTTTAAAGATGGTTATTCTCTTGCCTTTCAAACCTAGCCTTCACATAATAAATTTTCCATATATATCTTTCCCTAAAACAAGTCTCCAATTTATTCTCTAATCACTCCATATTCCTAAGAAATAGAGTCCACACATCAAATTCATTAAGAAATCCAAGAAAAGAACGAGGAAGTTCACGTAGTTTTTGTTCTTCGAGATTCATCGAGGAGTTATAGATTGTGATGTAGATTGTGATCGCTTGAGATGTGAAAAGAAAATCGTGAAGGTTGGAATTTTCAGAGGTAAGTTCTACTTCTCTCTATCTCCAACACCATTAGTAGAATACTAAAGTTATATGTTTGTTTTTATCATCACCTAATATATAATTAGCATGTTGTTTTTATTAAAGAACAATTGTTTTTCGTATTGCATGGCGATCGATCACATGCTTACGAAGGAATGATTCCCTTCTAATCCAATGCAAATAAAAAGATTATCCAATGCAAATAAAAATATTGCTCCCATAGACAGGAGAGCCCATGAATAATTCAGAATTGAGGTTGAATTTTTTTGTTGATATCGAAACCAGGTGATTTGAAAATACAAATCCAATGAGTGATCCTCTAATATCAAATTCTAAAATCCATTAGTCAATTTGACAACTTCAAAGAAAATTACTTGAATTGGATTACCTTTTGATAGAAGACCAAGAAATAAGAGCCAAGGTTTGAACACTTTGTAAGAAAGATGATCCGAATTGATCAAAATTACCTATTGAGCATGCAATCCTAGATCAAGAATTCTAAAACCCAGGTGATGAATATTAAGAAAAATCTCATTCTAAATGCAATATGCAAAGTTTGTTTTTACAACCTAATGGATAGGCTTAAATAGGCGCTTGATAATAAAAACTCTAATGCTAACATAATCAAATGACTAACTGAGCTCGAATCAAATATTATTAAAAAAGATAAAATTGGAAAATAGTAAAGTTGTATCAAAATTATTAAATAAAATATAATTAATAATTTGATGTTTGATCCGTTCATATCTTTCTCACAAGCTTCCAGTGAAAGATTCACCCTCGAATCCAAATGAAAGCCTTTGTAAAACAGTTTTGAAGTAGTGAGAAGGAGAAGAAAACATGCATGGTCAATTTCTCAACACTCATCTCTTGGATGGTCTCCCTTGTAGAGAGCAACCTTGTGGTCATTAGATGTCAAAGCTTGGCATTTGTCTCGAATTTCTTTGAAAAGAATAGTGATACTTCCAACCCTCATTACAACTGTGACCATCAAAAGAACTTGGGTGAACTTTGTTTTATTACTTTTACTTCCTGCAAAAGTTGGAAAGAAGTAATACTAGATAATACTCTAACATTAAGTCCACCTACGTAATAACAAGCTCTCTTGTGTTAACAAGCCTTGAATAATTATACACACCTTCTTCTCCGATTGGTATGTAATTATGAATTTGGGCAGATTAATTCACTGCTGAATTTTTTCCTCTCACCAGATCTTTTTTCTTTCTTTTACTCACGGATATATTTGATTTGATCTAAACCACCTGATTTAATACCAAATGATGTAAAATTGGTAAGATTTGAAAAGTAAGAATCCAATTGGTTAACAAATTTTAAAACCGTCAAATTCATGGATTAACAAACTAAAAAAAAAAATTAATAGAATTGAATTATATTTTGATGGAAAACAAAAAGATAAAAGAGCAACATACAGATGGGAAGATAATGAATAATAAAAAATGTGAAGATCATACTTAAGCACAATGCAGAGAAAAGCATAAGTTGAAGGATGATATGAAAAGTACATTAGTACAGAAAAGAATACAAACAAGAAATCAAAAGAGAAAGAAGAAGAAGAAAGAGAGAGAGTGTGTGTGAATGAATGAAAAGACAAGTGAAACGTCAAATCCACTTCTTCAAAAATCATAAGATTGTCAGAGGGATCAATGTGCTGTCAATCAATCTATTCATTTTTCTTTTTCTATTTCTTTTTCTTTTACTTTTAATAATCAAAAGAGTTTGGTGTATTACTATTTACAAAATAACTTAAAATTTCACCTACTATTTTAAATATGAAAAATTACTCTAATATACTATTTTAAATGGCAATACCTTTCAAATATTTACAACATTTTCAATTATTATTTTAGCTTATAGAAAAATTACTCTAAATAGAAGAAAATGGAAAATACTTACCTCCTGTCACCAAAAAAAAAAAAAAAAAAAAAAAAAAAAAAAAAAAAACTATGGATATTAAAATTTTGGATACTCACCTCTTGATGATTAAAATATTTATAAAATATATTAAAGTTTCACGTCTTGGCAATTATAGATATCATATTTTTAAAAATAACAAAATAAATTAAAATATTTACAAACTATAGAAAAACTTTTTAATTCTATCAATCATACATTTCTATCACTTATCACCAATATAGCTATACTCCTCGTCAAAACATATTAGTGTTTATTAAATATATTTGTTATGGATAAAATCTTAAATTTTGTTATGCTTCTAAATTTTTTTACAATTCCCTTGGAAACTATTGTTTTTTATCAAATTTAAATTTTATTATATTTTATAAATATTTTTGTCTATTTTATTATATTTAAAAATACTGTTTCAAATATTTTATCTTAGTTTGAGTTTTATTTTAGAAAACTGTTCAAAATATTTACAAATTTATATATATATATATATATATATATTCCACGCACCTTTTTTTATAAAAAACTATTATAAATCAACCCATGTTTTCAAAGATATCATTCAACCAACTTGGATCAAAATTAATTTTAAAGAATTAAATTTCAGATTTATTTAAATTAAAAAGGAAAAAGAAACTATTTTTTAATCAACTATTTACACTTTAAAAGAAAATTTTTTCTACCAAGTTTAAATACTTATTTTTCTTCTTTGACTATTCCCTTTAAAATAATAATAGTAACTTCACCTAAGTTATCTTATTTGAAATAGTCTAATTTAGGCTTTTGTTGTTAGGTTTTTTTTTTTTTTTTTAAGAAAAACAATCTAATTTGGAGCAGATATCTTCAATTAAATTTAGTGCTTCAACAACAAATATAGAAAATAGAAATTACACAAACTTTATTTTTTCAATATTTTGACATGATTTGGATGACATTTTGTGTTAGATTTGAGTTGGTACATAGATGGTAAGTGTATTATTTTATATAGCCGTTTTGAATTCAATCAATATTTTATTCACATATATATTATTTAGAAGGGTAGGAAAAAAAATCATATTGGACAATTATTTTTAGTATAAATAAGAGTAGGTGTGAATATGAACATATACTAACTTTGTATTTAAAAAAATGATTGAAGGTTTATTTTTGTGTGTATATAGACACACACGTAAGTAGGTACATGCAAGAATTGAGAAAACAAAAAAGTAAAGATGGATGAATGTCTTGAAATCGGAAATAGTAGGATAGTAATATGAAGCTCATATTTTGATTCCATGTATTGAATAAAGAAGTGAGTTTTGGGGATAAAAGTTTTGGAGTTGATGTGGAGGAAAAAAGAAAAGGTGGGGTTGTGAAATAATGGAAAAGTAAAGAGTTTAAAAGCAAAATCTTGGAATGGCAACAAAAGTAAATAATATGCTTTCCCATATTGTCCCCATCCAAACAATGCCATCTCTTTCCACCACTAAGCTGCAGCACCCGCCGCCCCCATACGGTGGCTTCGCTAATATCACTAATATCTCCGGTAGCCTTTCTTTCAAAAAATAAAAAAATAAAAAAATAATCCATGCACACATTATTATTATTTTGAGAAATTGTGAAAAATAAAAACTTGGACAAAATATTTAATTTATTTTACTACATTTTGAAAGATGTAATAAATTCAAATATTGAATAAAAAGGGTCACAGGTGTGAGTTATTAGTGGTCTGTGTTCCACATGTGAGCACAGGCATTTTATTTTATCATTATCTTCACAATTTTAATTTTCTGGTATAATATATATTGCCATATGATAGTGTCAATGAGATCTCATATCCTTATCCACTAGTTTTTTCTACTAAGTTTTGGTGTTTGGTCTCTCCCTTTTAACCACTGCCTCTCTAATATCATAAATTCCATAAAAGAGTAATAAAAACAACAACATTTGTGATTTTGCCAATTCATTTGGATTTGGTTTCTAATTTAATTACTCTCTAAAATTTCAAATTTTTACAAATTTTCATCTTCAAATCTATAGCTTTTGCTTCACTTTACATTTTACTTTACATTTTCTTACACAAACCTACACTCTACCAATTCAAATTTTCTACTTTTTAACTTCCATTTTTTACTATAAACTAAAGTGCACAACAAGGTTACACTTAAAATATTTTATTTTTCTAATGATTATTAACATTGATTTTAGTAATGATGAAACACTTCAACTTTCTAAAATTAAATGATTTAAAGACTTTAAATCGTAACTAGACTTTTTATATATATATATATATGTATATGTATATATATTTTGTAAAACTTAAAGTAATTAGACTAATGTTAAAACAGAGTACGTTTAATGTTGCTTATATTTTAATTAAGGTATGTTTTAAATTATCCAAACTTTCGCCCAATTTTAAATTTACTCCTTCAAAACTAACTTTTATTTTTATTAATTAAATAATAATAATAGTATAGTTTTTCTTGACGCCAAAATGTTGTAAGATTGATTGTACATAAAATTATTGGTTAAGATGTGCATAAAAAAACCTAAAATTTAGAATCCACATGGAAAAATATCTAAACTAAAATTGAACAAATTTCAAAATATAAAAATTAAAATATTAGTAAAATTAGACAATAATATTTATAAATTAAATATGGTTGAACTCTTTTACATATACACCATTAAGTTATCACACCAACAAGTGATATATGAATGTAGATGACAAACTTTAAATCAACTTTATTTCATTAGTTAAGTCATTACTAGTAAGTTGTGAATATCAAAAATTTATATATACATTCATGAATGCATGTGATGATGGGAAGATGTTATGAAAAGTGTTTATCATTTCAATTCTAAGGAACTCATTCTAAAATTTAAAGCTCTTTTATGTTCATTTAGAAATACTTATTATGAGGAAAAAGTTATTTTATTATTCCAAATAATTTTGGTATTTAAAGTAATTTTTCTTTTTTTGAATAATATAAAGACATACATACATATAATGTATATGTATGTATTAATATTATTTAAGAGATGGAGAAGCTTATAGAAATTATCCACATGAAAAGGAGCAGCCATTTATAAAATTGGATAAGATTTTTTGAGGGAGAAGTGTGGACAAATCTAGTAGATTCCTTTTTAGTTAAGTATTATTTTAATATTACAATAAAGAAAAAAAAGAGTATTATTTTAATAATGTAATATTTAAGTTTATATATTCTCTTCTTAGAGTGCATTAGTTAAAAGATACAAATAAATAAATAATTCCAATATTATGGATGCGTAGGATAAAACTCTTTTAACTGCCCACACTAATTAGACATTAAATGAAAAACATATACATCCATAATTTACTAATATATTTGAAAAATTATCCTTTAAATTTCACTATTTTTCTCTATACAATCGTTTATGGGTACCTAAATCTAAATTTAAACAATTTTTTTTAACATTTTTTTGGTTGATTATTATTTATATTTGAAACACGATGCTTTAGATTTGACTATTTTTGTTACATTTGACAATCCAATATCTAAACGATTTTTTTACGATCTTTTATATTTGACACATATCTTCAAAAATCAAATAACAATATAAAAAAAATAACACAATTTTAAACTAAATAACCGTTTGAGAAAAATATAAAAAAAATTAGTGAAGAAAGAAAAAGACGCTGGGAAGGAAAACAAAAAAAATACATTTGAGAAAAAAAGAAAAAAATTGCAAAAGAAAAAGGATATGAAAAGGAAAAATGGCCAAACAAAGAATATGAAATGAAAGAACAAATAAAAATATTTTTAGAAAAACTGCAGAAGAGAGAAAGAAAACTTTGGATGAAAAAATATCACCAATCAAAGAGGAAAAGAAAAAAGATTGCAAAAGGGAATTGAAAGACGACCGTCAAGAAAAGCAAACCTAGAATTTTTAAGAAAAAGGTAAATTTCATACGCCTTTTCAATTTGTGACACAGACCATAAATATTTGGCTCGTTTGTTCTATTTATGAAAGTTAACCTTAATTTTAACATTAAAAATTGTATTAGTGATTTTCTTAAATTAATAATGATGTTCTTCCTTTTTTTATATATATATATATATATATATCACATTTTATATATATATATATATATATATATCACATTTTTTAAATTTATTTTTTTAAGAAAAACAAGCTAGAGTTGCAAATATAGCTGTTAGATATATAACAATATTATAAAAAGATTGCAAATATAAGATCTTGGGATTTTAAAGGGGCACAGTCACCATACCAAAAACAAAATATAGTAAAAAAACGCATTATTTAAGATATATATGGTAATTTGACACTTCAAAACTAATATTAAAATACAAAAATCGGGAATGTGAGATACAAAAACCGAGAATGTGAGGGGGCATGTGCCCCGACCTCTTAATAGATCCATCATAGACTTTGCTATATTTACATTTCTTTTATAGAAAAAATATTGTTATATGGTTAGTTATTATTCTTAAAATTATTATTTATTATAATTAAAAAATAATTACAAAATTATCTTCCTATTAGTTAGTAGTGTTGGAATAAGTGTTTGAAAATGAAATGCAAATGTGTTTCCTCTCCGATGAAGAAAAAATGTATAATTCCTCCAAAATTTCTAAAAAATTAAAAGAAATGGATGGTTTAAAAGAAGCGAGTGTATGCAAGAATGGGTAACTAATACATAAAAGATAATTTAATGAATACAACAATATATATGCAATAGTATTGGGTATACAAAAAAAAAAAAAAAAAAAGTTTACTATTGGGTATAAAAGAATATCTCTCTACCTAAAAAGTCCTTCAACCATTTTATTTTTACCCAACTTAGTTAACAAGATTGTAAGTAGTATACCGAAACTTAAGGTTGTGTACCATGAAAATTCTTGGTAAGCACTTGAAACCAATAAATCAAAGAAATCAGTCATTTCAAGAATCTAAAAGAATAGCAGTTAGCAAGGAGAGCTGTTTAATTGATTGTGACAAATTGGAAACAAGAAAATGAAAGAAAGAAATCTTAATCTAATAAGCAATTGAATTGTAAGCAAGAAATGAAGAAATGAAAGGCAAGTGTTCTCTTCCAATTAAAAAAGTAGAGAATTGGGTGTGATTCATTTTAATTCTAATCATTGAAACAAAGGGTATGTGTATTCAAATTGATCCTCAATCAATTTTTCTCCTAATTTAATAAACAATGCAGAAGAACGACATTAATCTAATTCATGCAATCAGCTATCCATATTAGGGTTTCGCATTAAAATTTAACTGAAGGCTTTTCAAAGCATCTATCTTTAAAAAGATTCATTGGGATATTGGGAAAATTGAATAGGATACTAAATGATGCTAAAGAATTCATTCCAAGATCATCAAAATTCATGCTTTAATAACGAGTTTACTACCACTAAATATTAAGGTTAAAATTTAAAATTATAGAGCGAATGACGCTCATTGAAGAAATGTTGAGTTGTGAATCACGCTCTGTTTAGACAATTCACGTCTTTGCTAAGTGTGCAAACAATTTGAAATATTTCATAGTGTCTCCAAGATAAAATAGACAACATGATTGAAACTAGGGAAAGACGGATTAAAATACGGATAGTGGAGAGGAAAGAGTAAGAGAAAGAGAAGATGAAATTAAAAAAAAAAAAGAGGGATGGGATGGGAGAATAGAAGAGTAGAGAAAGGGAAATTTTATAGAATGCTTCTAAAATGTGGAGAAAAGGCTTTTTATGGGCTTGGCTCACAACGGTTCAGGAAAACCAAAACATCTTAAGGATCAGAAAACGATTAAAAAAAAGAAACTAATTTCCTTTGTAGATTACCATTAGTTTTGATAAAAAAAAGAAAAGAAAAAAGAATTATAAAATGAGGTGTTTCTCTTTTTTTGTTTCCTTTTGTTCTTCCCACATGCTTTGACACTTTCCAATATTTTAGGCTTTGTGCTTCTTTTATAATAATAATAATTATTTAGCAATTTGTTAAAGGAGACAATGCTCATTCTATGAGAACATGTAATATCACCTCTTTCCCACTGCCAATCACATGTAGTCTCCTACTACAAAAATACTTGCTACCTAAATAATTCCTTTTTTCTTTTCTTTCTTTTTCTTAAAAAAAGAACATTCATTTCTCTCCATTTTCTTTTTTGTTTTTCCATCCTCAAAAAATATGTTACAATCATTTGTAGTTAATTTCTTTGTTTTAGTTTTTTATAATTAAGTCTTTTTTTTTTTTTTTGTCTAATTTGTTGGATGATTTGGATATTTAAGTATAATAGTTGAATTTAAATTTTACATTAGTAATTATGATAGAATAGAAAATGAAGACATTTGAATGCATAAGTGTTGTAAACTTAATTTATATATATATATATATATATATAAATTACCTAGAAGGGAACTGAGTTATCTCAATCAATTTCGTATCATGGGGTGTGAAAGTTTTGAAAGAATAGTGTTTTTTATCAACGTTATCATAGTTAATTGGTATTTTAATTAATGTGGATCACATAAGTAAATAAGGACTGTATTCTTTTTCAATAAAAGTTAATGAAACTTTAATCCAAAATTATTAAAATTGGTAGGTTTTAATTCTTATGAGCCCATATATTTAACATTTAAATTACAAACCTATTTTATTGGCTAATTTTCAATATTTTTATTTTATATACATGTGTGGGTCTTTTAGAAAATATAATATAAAATAATTTCAAAAATGGAAAAACTCCTCCCCTCGAATGTTCCTCGTTAATTGACCTCCAACGTGTAATATATTTGGTAAACGATCGTTTAAATTTAACTATTTCTTATATTATGATTTTTAGATTTGGGTCCAAATCTAAACTATTTTTTTTCAAGATTTTTTATATACGATGGTTTAAACTTGACACAATCATTATGATCAATTTTTTATAAAAATAATTGTGCACGTTTAGATTTTATCGTTTAACTTTAGATAGTTAAATCTCAACAACTTTTTTTCAAGATTTTTTGTTACACCATAGAGTCATAGTTGGTGCACAATCATTTAAATTTAAATTTGATACTTAAATCTAAACATTTTTTTTTAAAGATATAGACTCTTTGGTACACGATCATTTTAGATTTTATGGCTATTTTTATACACGATCGTTTAGATTTGACAATTCAATATCTCAATCAAGATATAGACCTTTTAACTATATATATATATATAACTTGGTTATAATTTTAATATACTTATATATATATTTAGAAAAATGTATAACATAGCATTAAAATATAATGAGTAAAATCATCTCAAAGCAAGAGAGAGAGAGGGACTGTTGTGAAAAAGAAACCTACTATTTTGGTGTACAAGTTTTCCCTCAATGTATTCTCTTTTTCCTAAATAATAAAAATATTTGTTAGAATGAATTTCAGAAACAAGTGTGGTTTCATCTCAATATCAATTATTAAGAAATATAACTCGAAACATGTTTAAAGGAGACTTCAAAAACTTTAAAACAATAATTGTAAATACAAGACAATCAAGCTCAAAATATATATTTGCATGATATATAACAAAAGACAAAAGAATTCGTACATATAAAGAAATTTAGATCATATTGTCGGTAAAAAGTTTATTAGTGATAGAATAAATCTCACTAATAGAAATTTATCGACATTAGATTATATAGCGTTTTGCTATATATTTACAATTATTTAAAAATGTTGCTATACACTTAATTATTATTTTAAAAGTCTCATCCAATACTAACATAACACGAGAAATTAATTATTTAATATATAGGTTTCTCACAATGATTTTGCAACTTTAGTAATCAAAATATGATTGTAATCAACCCATATACTTTTAAAACATACAATAAAATGTGGGTTATAATTAGCATTCGAACTATGGGTCTTCGAAAATCATGAGACAAAGTTTCATTGCTTTTAGTGTGCATGACAGTGGAAAAGTTGAAAGATAAAAGTCACCCTTTAAGACCACTCAACAAAATCATACATTATTCTATGTGTGTTTTTCACTCATATCACTCTTCCATTCAATTATTTTGAGATTATTATTTTCATGGATTTAAGGTTTGTTTCAATTCTGTAAAGAGTTTAGGTGAAATAGATGCATTTATCAATCACATACATTTTGAAAAGAGTTATATTCTTAGTTTTGAATGAACTATTATCGAGATCACCTCCATAATTAAAAAAGTAATTTTTCTTTGTTGGTAACTATTATAAAATCAACAATTAAAGATAAGTAGAAACCACGAATAATAAAAAAATCACTGATAAAGAGAGATCATATCACACTTCAAATTAAAAAGAATATTTTTAGTTGTTCAAAAAAATATATTTAATTCTAATCCTAACCAACGTATGAGTTATTTGTAACCTTTTTGTTTTCTTTCTAAAATTAAAGTCTCGAGACGATAAACCAAATAAGGAAAAAGAGGGAGAAGAATTTGGGTAAAATTTATTTGAAAATTGAAAAATTAATATATGATACACTATTTGAACGTAGAGTTCAAGATGAATGACTGTTTATGTAACTTACAAATTTACTTTTGAATTTGAATAGTTGTTCTTTTATTTTTTTTATTTTTTATTTTTATTAATGGGGCTTGTCGTTTAACTTTATTGCATAATAATCCTACTACTTTAAAATTTAAAAGATACCCTTTTGGTGATAAAGAAGAAGACATATCCCTTTTTTCTTGCCTTCCTTTTTAGGTTTTTTAGTTGATACCCAATGTGAAATATATTTGTAATTTGGTTATTCAAACTCTCTAACCCTACGTTTTATTCATAAATATTGTCTTTTATTTTACAATATAAAAGAGTTCAAACCTTTTCACTTCTTCATCAATAATATACATTTAAACCAATATTTAAATTAGTGGAGCATTCCTAAATTTAATTTATTTAATTTGATCGTCCATCATCATTCATTTATATATATTGATAATTAATCTCTCTTTACCTATATGTACTTGTATTGAAAAGCTATGATACTTCCAAAAGTATTTTAAAACAATTTTATCTTTTCTCAAATTTTATATTTACAAATAATTTAATGGTTGAGTTGGTAATCCAAGTTCTAACCTTCATATAGATATTATAAATTTTATGCTTAGTTAAGCTATTATGTGTAATTTAGACCATTTTATTTATATATTAAATAAAAAGTTATTACTCTTGTTAGACTTAATATATATGAATGAAGTTGAAAATGGGACAACCCAAAATATATTGGGAATAATTGTACAGAGGACCCTTTTAAAGGATCCAAATCAAAAATAACTCAAAGTTAAAAAAAAAAACAAATGACATTATTTTTCTTATTTCTTCAATTTTATGTTTTGGTTTTTCGTTGTTTTTTCTTCTTCCATTTTTCTTTCATTATGCATTTTTTCATTGTATGAAAGATGAAAAACAAGAGAAAGAAGCAAGGAGGGAGAGGAAGAATGTGAACAAAGAGAAAAAACAAATTATTAACGTACTTAAGAAACTAGAGAAAGAAGTTAGAAGGTAGAACAAGAAGTTAGAAAGAGAAGTTAAAATGATAGAATAGAAGGAGAAGCTAAAACAATAAAATATTAAAGAAAAACGGTCTAATGAGGAGGAACTAGAAAAATGAACTATCATCGAAAATGAAAAGGTAGAAAGAGGAGTTAGAACGAGAAGCTAGAAGAAGAAGTGAGAATTTGTGGGCTCAATTACCAGGACTGACGTAAGCAAAAGACATTTTTTTGAACAAATTTGAATTTTAAGCCCAATTTTATTTGAACTCGTAATAAGGTTATTTGTGCAAAACCATGTGGATAATAGTTAAGTGTAGAATTTGAAAGAATGAGAATTTTGAGAACTTTTATTTTAGTGTTCCTCTCATTTTGTTTAAAGTTTAATTTAATTTTATAAATATATAAATAAAGAAAATGTATGTTTACATCCCATAAAAAAAACGTTTAGTTCCGTTTGAATATACTTTTTCTTTAGAAAATATAAACTCATATTTTTGATGAAGAAACAAAAGAAATTAGGAATGGAACCCACATCTTTGGTTAAAGATAATATTAAAAAATACAGCAACATAAACAAACAAATACGAGATTCTGCCAAATTTTTGTTTCATATACACTCTCACAAATGCATACATACATTATATTAAATTTAGTGTCTTGCTTTATACAAAGAATCTACAATTGCAGCCCAGTTCCAACAATCCCATTTAAACCCCTCCAAATATATATATCATTTCACACTTTCAATTACATTTAGCACATAATTGTTGGTAAACTATTCAAACATCTTTTCTCTATACTATTAATATCACATAATTTAATTATGTCTAATATATATATGACTTGTATTTTTTTAAAAAATATAAATAAAGTTTAACATCAAATTTTAAATATATTAATTATTAAGGTTTGAAATCACTTTCGGTCCCTAGACTATATCACGGCCTAAGTAAAAATTTCATTCCCAAAATGTGTAGCAATTTAGTTCTTTCAAACTTATATGTAGCAATTAAAGCCTTCTAATTTAAAATTTGTAGAAATTTAGGTTTTATCATTAATGTTAGTATTAAGATTTAATAATCTTAATAAGTCCATGAACTAATCAAAAGATACAAAGTCAACTAGTTAATAAAAATTAAAAATTAATTTTGATTAAAAGAAGTTACAATAGAGATTAAGATTACATTTGGGATTGATTTAGAAAGAAATAAAAGTGATTATAAAAGAACCTTAATATAACTTTTTTGTGTTAGGAAACACATTATGATTCAGTCCTCTAAAATGACTTTTGAATCACTTCCTCATTTAACACTCCTTTTAATATCACTTCTTTTCTTCTACCTAGCATTTAGATTCTCATAAAAGCATATGCAATTTTTTTTTTTACTAAAATTAATTTTAAAATTTAAAATTTTAAAATTAGAAAAGCATGGTAATGAACGAAACTCGAAAAAATATACCAAAATATTAAATTCCATTAATGATAATACTAATAGCCACTCATAGACATAAATATCTAAAAATGATAGACTTCTATCACTAATCTATTATTCGATAGAATATAAAAGTTTACTAAATTTTAAATATTTCTTTATTCATTTTACTATATTTCATAATAATGCTACTTAAATAAATATAAGCAATCGTCGAAATATTTTCGATCTAGGTACCAAAATGGAAAAGGCCATGAAACTAGTTGTTTAAAAAAATATTTCATGTTTGCGTTTATGTTTCATCACTGTTATTTGTTGTTCTAAATATAAACAATCCTTTTTCAAAAATAAACAAAAAAAAAGATGTGACATTTGGGTAGCAAAAATTAAAGTCGATTTGATTGGGTATGGTAAGTAGTAGATGTAAATCATCATTTTTCAAATACAAACAATCTCCCAAAATTTAAATGAGGAAAAAAATCATTTAAATTTTATACTAAAATATATTAGATGGTGGATGTGAAATAGATAGGGGTTGGTATTAATAATAATAAATTATATAGAGCCCATTTTAGTTATTATTATTTTTTCATATATTACAACTAAGTTTACCCGTAGTGCCAACAATTGTTTTAAAAACTAGGTCAACCCCAAACAAAATCTAAATTATTAACAAATATAAAGTTAGAGAAATTTAATATATTTACAAATAAACCAATATTTAAGGACTAAAGATATTATATGATGGTATTAGATAAAAAAAAAAAGAAAAAATTTAATATATAAAAAGAAAAAAAAGAAAAAAAGAAAAGTAGTTTAGTAATCCCCATCTCCCATCCCCACATTAATTTATGCTACAACTGTTTTTGTTTTAAGTACCTCAACCTCTGAGAATACCCACACTCACCCATATTCATAAAACCATAATCTTCTCTCTCTTTATTCTCTCTCTCTCTCTCTCTCTCTCTCTTTCTCCTTCTTCTTCTTTTTTTCTTTTTTGAACACTCTCTCCTCTCTCCTTTCCTTCAAGAGCAACACAACAACTGGGATTTTCCTTTCAAACAGAACAAATATTGCAAATATCAATCATTTAAACAATCCTCTCTCACCAACTCTCTCTCTCTCTCTCTCTCTCTCTCCCAACAACAAAAGAAAAAAAAAAAAAAAAAAACAAATCAAATCAAATCCCTAAACCCTAACTCAAAAACAAACTACACTCAAACCTTTTCCCTTTTTGAGCTATGACCTTTGAAGACTCCTTAAGATCTCTTTCTCTTGATTACCTTAACCTTCTCATCAATGGCCAAGCCTTTAGTGATGTCACCTTTAGCGTCGAGGGTCGTCTCGTCCACGCCCACCGATGTATCCTTGCTGCACGTAGTCTCTTCTTTCGCAAGTTCTTTTGTGGCTCCTCCTCCGACTCCAACTCCTCTCCCGGTCCGGTTTTCGATTCTCGTTCTCCTTCCGGATCCAATTCCCGTGGCAGCAGTGGAGCTAACTCAACATCACTTCCACCGCAAGGTGTTATCCCGGTGAACAGCGTAGGGTACGAGGTGTTTCTACTCTTGCTCCAGTTTTTATATAGTGGTCAAGTTTCGATTCTGCCGCAAAAGCATGAGCCTCGCCCGAATTGTGGCGAAAGAGGGTGTTGGCATACACATTGCTCCTCAGCCGTGGATCTCGCTCTCGAAACTCTAGCTGCCGCTAGATCTTTTGGGGTTGAACAGCTCGCATTGCTTACTCAGGTTTTCTATTTTCTTTAGCTTTTTCGAATGTTGCTTAAGCTGATGGATTTCAGTAAATGGAGTCAATTATTGTTACTCTTTTTTGTTTTCTCTGTTTCTAAAATGGGGGGTTTCAATGTAATCTTTCTCTCTCTAAAATCTTGAGGAATGTTTAGTTTCTCTTGGGATCTCTTCCTCTTTCTCTCTCTCTTAACAACATTTTACCCTTCTTCTTTTTTTTTCTCTCTCTCTCTCTCTGGTCATTTGGTTGTTTTCGTGTGTTCTTGGGATTTGGACTGATTAAGTTGTTGGAAGCTGATTTTAGCAAAAGAGATTTTTCTTATTAATTCCTTTTTTCTATATTCCCTCCATTAACATTCTCATATATATGTAATTTCTCTTTATATCTTATGTAGTTTTTCAAGCCCTTCCCCCCCAATGCTATTTGTTTTTCCTCTCCCATTTTTTCTATCCTTTTCTTTTTCTCCCCAATCAGATATATATGATATGTATGTATAAATTATAATTTTTTTTTTCTTCACTCCTTTTTTTTAATTTTTTTGGGTTTAATTTTGGGAAAGGAGAAGTAATTTCTGAGACTAGTTGGAATATTTCTTAAATGGGTATATTGATTTAATTTGCTCAAAATCATTAAAAACTATGTTCTTCCAAACATCATTAATCCATACTAAGAGCAAATGTAGATTAGACATTATAAAAACACCAACATTTTAAGCATTATTATTGTGCTTTAAGATTTAGGAGAGTTAAATCAATCATTAGATTATTGGTATTTTCATAGCTTTTACATAAAAAGATCGATTTTATTTCTTTTAATTTTTATTATGATCAGATTTATCTTTTCTTAATAGATTTTTTCTTCTTCTTCTGTGAACAATTTTTTGTATAGTCCAAAGTCCTTGTTTCTTCCTTCTCTTGAGAGGCAGAACTTAATTTCTAAGCTATGTTGCATGAACAATTTTTGTGAGACACAATTAACTTTGGTAAAGTAAGATTCATTTTATTTAAAGCTTCCTTCTAAATTTATATGTCACACTTCGATCCCCTTGTATATTTGTCAATGGAATGAATAATACTAACTTATAGTTGAATAAAAATGCAGATTATTATTGATTAAAACACTTTTGGATTGAAGACTAGCTAGTGATATTGTTAATGATATGAAAGTGGGGATTGAAGACTTCCTTTAATTTCCTTCTTATACCAAAATTTACATTTTTATTAACGAATTTTTGGTGTATTATTGGACATTTCCAGAAGCAATTGGTAAGCATGGTAGAGAAAGCTTCAATTGAAGATGTAATGAAAGTTCTAATTGCTTCAAGAAAACAAGACATGCATCAGCTATGGACTACTTGTTCTCATTTGGTGGCAAAATCTGGCCTTCCAACAGAAGTTCTAGCGAAACATATTCCCCTCGATGTAGTTGCCAAAATCGAGGAGCTTCGCCTCAAATCCTCCCTTGCTCGTCGATCATCGTTAATGCCTCACCACCACCACCACCATCACCACCTCCAGCTCAGTGCTGCAGCTGACCTAGAGGAGCAAAAGATTCGTCGAATGCGGAGAGCATTGGACTCCTCCGACGTCGAACTCGTCAAGCTAATGGTCATGGGCGAGGGCCTAAATCTCGATGAAGCATTGGCATTGCATTATGCTGTTGAGAATTGCACCCGAGAAGTTGTCAAAGCCCTACTTGAACTTGGAGCTGCGGATGTCAACTACCCAGCCGGGCCGGCAGGGAAAACACCCTTGCACATTGCATCCGAGATGGTCTCGGCGGACATGGTAGCCGTCCTCCTCGACCACCACGCTGATCCAACCATTCGAACAGTCGACGGGGTGACACCGCTTGACATTCTAAGAACCCTAACTTCAGATTTCCTATTCAAAGGAGCAGTGCCAGGGATGACACACATAGAACCAAACAAGTTGAGGCTTTGTTTGGAGTTGGTTCAATCAGCAGCACTTGTAATATCAAGAGAACAAGGGAATAACAACAACAATAATGGAAATAATAATGCATCGTCTTCAAATCCAATTTATCCGCCAATGAGTGAAGATCACAGTAGCAGCAGCAATGGAAGCAATTTGAATCTTGACACAAGATTGGTTTATCTTAATCTTGGAGCTAATTCTGGTTCAGCTCAAATGGGAGCTGATGGAGCTGATCATAGACATGGAGGAAATGACCCAACAATGTATCATCATTCCCATGATTTCTAAACTCTATCTCACTACTTCAAATTTTTATTATATATATCTTTCTTTCTATTTACCAAAATATATATCATCAATATATATATTTATATGTGTCCCATCCCATGCATTATATATATAGTGAGAAAGAGAGGATATATAATTAAAATTGTGGAGCTCATTTTGCTTTACATGGGGTTTTGAGTAAGCAAAATATTTCCAAGCATATTTTTGTGCGATTCTGCCAAATTATTCAATTCTGATTTTCTATAAAATATTTTTGTTTTGTTTGTTTGTGTATGATGAGATTAAGATGCATAAAAATGGTACTATCTTGAAATGCACCAAATATATATATTTTTAAAATTTAATTATGGTAGTATTTGTTTTTGTTTTCGTTTTTTTTTTTTTTTTTTTGTCATTAGGGGATTCCTTTTTTTCTTTTCTTTCGTTCTTTGATTTCAATTCTTATAGGTTTATTCAATGGTGACTCTAGAAGGAGAATTTCAAAGAGGACTATCCATGCATTGAGGTTGCAAGACGAGAGATTAATTTGATTTATACGTGTGTGTGTATGATTTACTTCAGTGAGTAAATTATTGTTCGAATTTCAAATGTGGAGAAAGAGATCAATTGTTTTTTAAATTCAAATCATTTCCAAAGTCTCTTCTTCTTCTTTTTAGTTCCTTCTCTCTGTTTTTTTTTTTTTTTTTTTAAAATTAATATACCCCTTAATTTAAAGACCATAATTTCCCAATGAGAAAAATAATAATGGGGTTGATTATGCACACATATAGACCTCCATATGTGTGGGGGGTCCTTCACCTATTGTACTTTGTAGCTATGGTAATTAAAACGCTACCTACCAAAGTTAGGGTTGCCTTTAAGTTTATGAACTGCTTA
Source organism: Cucumis sativus (assembly GCF_000004075.3). Lineage (NCBI taxonomy): Eukaryota > Viridiplantae > Streptophyta > Magnoliopsida > Cucurbitales > Cucurbitaceae > Cucumis > Cucumis sativus. The sequence continues at coordinate 10,616,310 of NC_026658.2, forward strand.
TAAGTGTAGTTTAGTGTTTTAACTAATGGGTAATTAAAGGTGATCAAACAATAGTGGATTTTGCCCTTTTTTTTCTCATGAGATAAAAGGTAAGGTTTATGTGTGTTTGTGGTCTTGTTTCATTTGATTACATTGAAGTTAATATATATACAGAAAAATATTTAGGTGCATTTGGGTTGTCTGATTCTGTTACATGATAAATTATTCTCCTTTTTAATATTTTAATTCTAGATGTATTAATATTTTAATTTAAAGTTGTCTCATAATTTTATACTGACAAAATTTACAAAATTTCATATTCTGTCAATCATATATATTGAATAGACTTTTCTCATAGTCTATTAATATTGCTAATACACTCAAAGGATGTGTCTCGAAAGAAGCAAAACGAACCAAATTATTTACAATATATTGTCAGGAGGGAAATCGATTATGAGATGGAGCTGTTTGATAGACTTTCCTACAAGCAAACATATTATATATATTTTGGTTTATTTTGCTCTATTTCAAATAATTCTGTTTAAGTCTATCAAATAGATAATTTAAAAAAAAAAATTGAAATTGGTCTATATTTTGTTAATTATATTTGAAAATGCTTTTAAAATAACACCAAAATTTTGCCTAGCATATTGTAATTTTCATTCGAGATGTTTAAAATGATTTTTTTAACAATAAAATATGTGGTTTAGAAATTTAGTCAAATTTTAATGATATCTCAACTAATTAATTAATTATGATTTGATCGACTTAATATTGTTTTAACAATTTAATAGCATTCAACCAAACACATTAATTACTAAATAGAAATTTGGAATATGGTTATTTTTCATAAATTAAGATGTCACACAACACATCCTAACAATCACACATATAGGAACAAATTAATAGAAAGAGAAACAACTATAACACACACGAGCTGGTAACCCAATTCGCTTATACGATACCTACATTTGAGGGGCAGTGTGCCAAAGAAAGGTAATCCACAAATATCTTTAAGTGATTACAGCTATAACACCCCAAACTTTTAGGTATTTCTCTTAACTAAGTTGTGTTATTTTATTTAGATATGTTTTTAAAAAATTATGGGTGTTATTTTATTATGATGGGTGTGGAAGAGAAATTAAATTAATGAAAAAGAAAATAATTGAAGGAGGAAAAAGGAAATGGAAAAGTAATAATAATATATTATAACTATATTATTAGTAGTATTAATGATTATTTATAAAAGAAACGAAACCAAATTTATTACGTTTACAGTTTCTGTGACGTTTTTATCCTTGAACCTCGTGGAAAGGTAACAGTTCTGCGATGTGCCTCTGACACGCGTCGCAGAAAGAGAACATTTCCGCGATGTGCCTTTGACACACGTCACGGAAAGTGGAAGCATAATAAATTGCGTTTTCCACTTTTCGCAACGTCAACCAACTCCGCGTCACGAAAACGTACTTTTTGCGACGTTTTCGAAAAGGTCGCAGAAAGTTCAGGCTATTTCAACCGAGGTTTCATTCCGAAGAGAATGTAAGTGAGAAATTATTCCAGTGGAATAGCCTCCTCCTCCTATATCAAACACAAAGAGGCTATTCCAATGGCTAAAAGTATGATATAAAACTAATATAACATATTTATTTGTTAGGCATTTTAACAAGATGAACAAGAGTTGGATGAAAATTAGAGATAAGTTTTATGTTGAGAATATGAAAAGAAGTTTATGGAGTTGGCAAAATATGCATTAGTATTAGTAGCAATTGAGAAGGAAAGCTGTAAACGTTTTAAGCATGGACTGAGATACAAAATAAGAACATTGGTTACATCAAAAGTTGTGCGGTGTAATTATGTAGAAATGGTTGATGCAGCTTTACGGTTGGAGAAAAGTTTGAAGGGAAATAGGACAAGTTTAACAGTTAGCGGTGAGGAAGAAAAGCAAAGTATTGAAAGATTTAGCAAGCAAGTTAAATCAAGTTGTAGCCAAGCTTCACGTTGGATAGGCAAACAAAGACAAAAATGTAAGGAACGTGGAAAAAAACATCTAGAAAACTGTAGGTAATGTTTTAACTGCAGAGAGGTTGGTCATTATCAAAAGGAATGTAAGAAAAAAAAGCAAGGTAGGTGAAGAGAAATCAACTTAAACATAAATAACACCCCACTCGATTCAACAACCCTCACGACGAGGTTCTACGTTGGATAAAGGTAAAAGAGTTATAGATGTTGTTGGGATTTACGTCCTAAAACTTGTAGGTTTGTAAATATAATCCATTGACCATTATTAACAAAGTCTTATTATTGTAATAATTGTTATTGATTATTTTATTAGTTTTGTCTTAATAACCCAAATCCAATAAACTAACATCCTAAGCTGGTTAATGAATCTTAAACAGTATGTAGAAACATACAGAGATCAATGTTCGAGATCAACTTAAAAGATCTATACTATAAGGATAAGGTTGGGTACCTTGTCATGGTAATAGTATGGATACGACTCATTTTGTATTTGATACAAACACAATGATCCAACGCATTCGTGTAGTTGACATGGGAGTGAGGGTATCCAATGCAATGAGTTTGCATAAGACCAGACCGCAAAAAAGTAACCACTAGATGTAACTCCGTTAACTAATTACGTTTCTATTGCACTAGGATGACCTAGGCAACTTAGTCTTAATCCTGAGTGTATTATGAACTCCTGTTTGTGAGAGATTGTTCTTTGATTTGTATGGGTGAGAGTGGCCAGATTGTCGACTCAATAAGCTTATCATTTTTGGGGACAAGACCGAGTGGGGAGCTGGAAACATAATTACACAAGATGGAATTCACTCATAACCTACTTTAGGTAAGTAGATGAGTGCTCCCTTAAATGGTGTCTCTAGGACTTGAACAAAGGGCCCTTACCCTCTCTACGACACGAGAGAGATTTCTATTTATTGGTATGACCATAAACATGTTGTTCATTGGAGGAGCACTGATATTTATGTTCGGATTGATGCCCTAAATCTTGTGGTTTTGTAGTTGTAATTGTATATGTTATACAAACATTTTATTTATCTAATAAAATAAAGTGTATTATTTTATTTGACATTTAGTTGTATTAACCCACAAAACCAATAAACTAACATCCAAGGTTATCTTATGTAACCTAAACATGTATGTGGAGACATACAAGTGGATCATGTTTAAATGATAACCTAAATGGTCTGTAGTAGATGGATAAGGTTGGATACGTTATCCTGGTGACACTACGAATACGACTTGCTTTGTAGTTGTTACAATTATTTTAAAGTGCTACAAATGATTTGATCCTAATCATTCTTGTCGAGATATTAGAGTAGGGGTATTCTATACAAAGAGTTTGTATAAGATCGGACCATGAAATGAATAGTCTCTCTTATCAACACCGTTACTAGTTGAGACTATATTTCACCAAGATGACCATAGGTGACTTGACCTAAATCCTGAGTGAGTTGTGAACTCCTGCCTATGAAGGCAGTCCTTTGATTTGCATGGGTGAGAGTGGCCTATATCGTTGACTCAATAGGCCTATCATTTTGGGGATTCGTTTGATTAGGGAGCTGGGAACACAACTATACAAGAAGAAATTCACTTCTTCTCTGTAGATAGAGTAAGTAGAGAAATTGCTCTCTTAGGGGCTGATTCCAGGGCTTGAACAATGTGGCGCCACACCCTCTCTTGGCCCGAGAGGAGTTTAGTTATAGTTGGACTATAACTATTGTTCATTAAAGGGATTGGTGGTACTTAAGGAGTTAGATGTAACTATAGGGGTAAAACGGTAATCATTGGCGTAGCTGTACTTATGTGCAATTTGTGAAAGATCATTGCACTATTGATTGGTTATATCTAATGGACACAAAAATATATCTACAGTAAGAAGAGTGCAACTATTGGTCTTTAGTGGAATGACTGATAATTAATGAATAGTAATTAATTTAATTGAAGAGTTTAATTAATTAATCTCACATCATTTGAGCTTTAATCTTTAGGTCCATAAGGTCCCATTGTTAGCTCAATAAAGATAAATGGGAATCAAATTTATTTTGGTTTAATTTGAATCGTTCAAATTGATTAAAAGGAATAAATTGTATATGATACAATTAATATAATGTATTTGATACATTATAATATAAAGTTTTTATGAGAGAAGTTAATATTTGAATATGATTCAAATAATAATAATATGAATATGATTCATAAATAAACTATAGATTAAAAATTAATATGGATTTGATTAATATTAGAACTATAGATCATATAAGAAGATCTAAACAATTGGTTATATTATATACGATATAATATAATATATAGTATAAAGTTATTATTATATAAGTTATAGTATAATTTGAATTTAGATTATATTTATATTTATATTAATTTAAATAAAAGAATAACTCCCAAAGAAGTTATTTTAAGTAATGAGAAAGTGAGGAAGTTATTTTGATAACTTCCCTCTCTATCGCTCTTCATATCTTTTGGTTAAGATATAAAAGGGAGGTGATATATACAATCTCTTTGAAAAGTTTTTTCCTTTTAAACAAAACAAAAGCACAGAAGCCCCACAAACTCTTTGTGTTTTTTTTTTTTTTTTTATCATGAGGATAACAAGGAAGATTCTATGGTGTTCTGCTCGTGGTGTTCCTTGGGAGGTTCAAGACTTCTTGGGAGGTTCTACAAATGTTAGTTTTCTTTTCTTCTTATCCTCCATAGGAGCATGTTTAGATGTTTTCTATGTGTTTCAAATTGAATTTCTTTTGCACGACGTTCACACGCTTTCGCTATGGAAATTCCATTCCTTCAATTTAAGGATTAGACCCAAGGGTAAAATGGTAAATTGACCCAGCTAGTGTTACAAACACTCGTGAAAGACTAACTTACTGTTACTAGTCTATATATGTGGACACAAAAATATATCCATAGTGAGAAGAGTTCAACTGTGAGTCTTTAGTTGAGTGTACACACAATTAACAAATATTGATTAATGTGGTTAATGAGTTTAGCCTATTAATCTCAAATCTTTGTAGCTTCTAATCTATAAGTCTATTAGCCTATTAATCTCAGATCTTTAGTTGAGTGTACACACAATTAACAAATATTGATTAATGTGATTAATGAGTTTAGCCTATTAATCTCAGATCTTTGTAGCTTCTAATTTGTAGGTCTATTAGGTCATCTTCCTAGCTCGTAAAGGGTAATGAGTTTTATTTATATTGGTTGTAATTTGAAATTTTCAAATTGACTTTAGGAATTAGTACAATGTAAGTGATACATTATAACATAAAGTTTATAAAACTTTATTATAGAAATTTAATTTTGTATATGATTCAAAATTAATTTATGAAAGATAAAATATTTGAATGATTTCAAATATTAATTTAATGTGAATTGGATTCAAATAAAAATTACTAGGTATGAGGAAAACTTATATTTGAATATGATTCAAATTTAACATAAGTTAAATATAAGATATTTAATTTAGTTATTAATTAATTGTAGAATTAGTTAATAGTTTATTTTAATAGTATTTTATTAAATTTGATTTGATTAAATTAATATAAAACTTTGAGAAAATAAACAGAAGTGTAAACCAAAATAACAATGATAAGTATAAGAAGATGAGAAACTAAAGGAACAATTTGAAGAACACAGAGTAGTAAACAATCAGAACACGCAAGGTTGTTAACCTAGTTTGATGATTCATCATTTACATCTGGGGTCCTTGACCAATGACCAAATATTTTATTGCTTTGATAGCTGTTAATCAAACCCAACTTAATAAGATTCTAGTACAAAGATTTTTCATCAACTTAAACACTCTATACTTGACATTTGATACAACACTAGTATCACAAGATTGACAAAGCACAATTCTGTTGGAACAAAATCAACAATTTTAATCAACTACAACTTTTTGTTGAATAGAAGAATCGTTAATAGAGGCTCCCCTGAAATAATGACTGTCGACTAAGCAGATCTTGACTCTTCAATACTAACCATGTTCGGATGGTCTCTCCTTCTCTTTACATCGTGCTTATTAAAATATTATCAACTGACAGTATACAGGTTATAAAAGATTCACAAGAAGCAATGTTCACAGCACCAACAGTTTAAAAATACCAAGAATATAAATGTTTTGGAGTTATGTGTTTTTCTCTCGATTTCTTCACACAAAAACATGGTGAAGGAGATGAAATAAAATAGCAAAAGACAACGGTATTACAAAAGGTGAGCAAAATAAACAAGGGAACAATTAATGAGAATAATATATTATCAAGACTATAATGCATAAATTTTCCAAAACAAAATACTTTCCAAAAATCTCTTTTTGCCATGAAGGAAACAACTGGAGAATTAAAAGGAACAAAAAGCTCGGGCCCACAAAATCAACAAACTCCTCCTTGGGGCCAACTTCCTTCATTTGTTTAGACATGCCCAAAATGATAGACTAGCAAAAAGAGATCACAACTCCCCCTACATGTCGAAGCAGAATTAGGAAGCACGGTCAGAAGTCTGTCCATCTATCAAGTGATGGATAACCTATAGTGCAACGAGAACAACAGTACGATGACTAGTCAGAGAAGAAATGGAATCAGTATGAAATTGAATGTCAATGCTAAGTGAGAGATTTTCATCTGATAACAACTAGATCAGATGAAAGACCAACTTCTGAGGTAGTTGCATACGAGAAGGAAAAACGTTCATACTGAAGGCAATAGAAGTTTATCCAGGTTTGGGAGGTCGAAAGTTCTGAGGAAGGTTCGAAACATGGGACCCTTGGAACAACTTGTAATTGAGTTTAATGATCTTCGGTGAAGGGCCTATATCTTCTGTCTTGGAAAGGACATCCGAATGCTAAGAGAGAAGAAAGCCACACAAGAGGTGAGGGAAGCAGATAGGAATATTAATCCCAAATGTATCAACATGTTGCATAATTTGTTGAAAGATAAGTTCACCCACATCAACTTACGATCCAGAACCAATTTGAAAAAAGAGATGTGCTAATATGGTGGAAATAGTTGATTGGTGGGAAGTTAGATGCAAGTTCGCTATTCAATACGATGAAGAATAACATACTTCATACTTAGCTTCGTGACTAGGTATTGACCATCAGAAGGCCAATGGCTAGTGGATCCACCAGACAGTTCTAGAGCAAGCTGCTCGGTAGATGGTGTGGTTACAGAGAAATGTGACAGCAATGATATATTTAAAAAGGCATTCAGTAAGGCAATTGACATATTAAAACATTTACCATGAATATGCACTTTATGATAGTTAGGAGTGCCAAGATCATTAAGATCAGCTCGTAAATTTATAATAAATTCACAAATGAATCAAGGATAGAAATTACCAATAACAGACAAAGTAGGAAGAAGGTTAGTAAAGGTAATCAGATCCATGACAATAGCACAAGAGTGATGTTTATTAGAAATTTCACAATCATCGACAATGTGATGTTAGACAACATATTTCCATTTTAGAACACTGTCTTTAAAGTGAAAGAATATGCCATCAAGAGGAACAGCAGGGACATTTTGTGGGAGATTACAGCGACCAGACTTGGTGGTAACCACTTTCTGTTCGCGAGAGGGAATGCATGTTTGAAACTTGGAGGAACCAGACTTGGAGGTAAGAGTTGGCTCAGTAGTATTAGGAGTTGTGTGAGTGTTGGGGTCTTCAGTAGCTTGAGTAGGATTGGGATGGAGGTAGTGGAGAAACCTGGAGCGGGAGCTGACTTAGTAGCAGTGTTAGTCGATGAGGACCGCTAATGAAGCCTGGAGGAGAGTCCTTCTAGATCTTGAGCGAACTCAGTGAATAGATCTTCAATAATGGTTTTAAGTAGTTTTCGAGGAGCCGATGAGCCAAGCCATGAGGATGACGGAACAGAGCCCATGGGGAGGGCATGTCGTGGACCAAAGAAGGTACCGAATAGGGCTTCATAGAGATTGTCAGCGTTAGATAAACCCGAGACAAAGGGTTTCTTGCATTTGTCCAGCGGTGTTCCTTTATGAGGGGAGATAGTTGTTGAGGCCTTTCATTTGAGAATATTAGACAAAATCACATTGTCTTCACTTGAGGAGCCAAAGTCAACAACAATGGTTTGATGGATTCAAAGTCAGATACGTGAAACCTGGCACGACAAGATGATGATGTCGTAGAGGTTTTGGTTGATTGTGTTGGAGAAGTTGCATGGATGGAAGCGACATACTGCTCAAACAAAGATGTAGAACTAGAGGAATCAGATTTGTGAAGCTCACGAATTTTTCAAAGACGTCTTAGAAGGTTTCTAGTTGAAATCATTTTGAACCTTGGGGTTTGCACGGTGAAGTAGAGGATCGTTAGGGTTTCAACATTTGAGGAGGAGTGAAATGATAGTACTTGCTTCGTGTAGATACCATGGTTGAAGAAGGATTAAGTGGAGGCAACTGCTGGATTACAGGGCAAAAAGACAGTTGAAGATGAAGCGATAGAAAGATATGAGAATTTGAATTTAAAATAGCTTCCTTGTATGATGGGTAACATATAATGGGTTAGTATACTTGAGATGGGCGGCCCAAGTGTTATGACCTATAGTTGTTATTTCAGGTGTCAGCAGACTTGAAGCTCAACCCAAAGTTTTTAAAAAATAGTTACTTCAAGAGGCTGAGTAAAAAAATCAACTAACTGATCTGAGCTACAGACATGCTGCATGGATATTGTTCCTACTTCGACCAACTCATGAATGAAGTGGTGTCTGATGTCAATGTGCTTGGTGCGACCGTGTTGAACAAGAGTTTTAGAGATATTGATAGCATTGAGATTGTCACAGTATAGAAGCATGGTGTCTTGTAGGATGTCATATTTTGACAACATTTGCTTCATCCACAAAAGTTGGGTACAACTGCTTCTTGCAATAATATATTCGACCTCTGTTGTAGAGAGAGAGATGTGGTTTTGTTTCTTGCTGAACCAAGCTATGAGGTTATTGCCTAGGAAGAAGCATCTGCCAGAGGTGCTTTTACGATCTTCGGCACATGCCCAATCTGCATCACTGTCGCCAATTAGAATTGATGTGGTACCAAAATTGTACCATAGCCTAAAGTCGACAGTGCCTGATATGTATGTTAATATATGTTTTGCACAGTGTAGATGGAAGACTCGAGGATCAACTTGATATCTAGCACATACACCAACTGCAAATGCAATGTTAGGACGACTTGCCGTGAGATACAGAAGACTGCCTATTGACTTTCATCAACCTTCTCATTGAGATTATCTTTGGAGACTTTGAGGTGAATGGCAGCTAAAGTTCGTTTGGACTTAGCATGGGATAGATCAAACTTCTTGATTAGGTTACAAACATATTTCTCTTGAGATATGAATATTCCTAAGTCACATTGAGAGATTTGAAAGCCTAAGAAGATTAACACCAACCATACGCATTTCAAATTTGGATTTTATTAATTCAACAAAGTCGGTGATCAGAGAATTAGGGTGTCCACAGAAGATGATGTCATCCACATAGACTTGGGGAACAAAGAAGGAGGAACCATGCTTTCGAACAACCATAGTCTTATCAGAGCCTCCCCACGAGAAGCCTTTAGAGTCCAGGTAATCTGACAATCTGGCATACCAAGCGCGAGGAGCTTGTTTTAGACCGTGTAGGGCCTTGTGAAGCTTGTAACCATAGTCAGGATGAATGGGATTAATGTAGCCTTTTGGTTGAGACACATAGGCTTCTTCACAAATGAGTCCATTGAGGAAAACACTTTTGACATCCATTTGAAATAGTTTGATCTTTCGGAAACATGCCATTCCTAAACACAGTTGGATGGCCTTAAGGTGTGCAACAAGAGTGAAGGTTTCTCCAAAGTCGATGCCTTCGATTTTAGCGTAACCTTGTGCTACAAGACGAGCTTTGTTTTTTATGACATTTCTCTTTTCGTCAATTTTGTTTTTGAATATCTACTTTGTGGCAATGATATTGGTATCAGATGAGAGACCAACGTTTGTTGAAGACTCTATAAGCTCTATTGTTTGTTGAATATCCCAAAAAGATACCTTCGTCGGACTTAGAGTCCCAATTTTATTTATATTCTCTGTCATTTAGAATATGGCTTTTGCTTATGAAAACATGGAAGTATTGGACATTAGGTTTACTCCCCTTCCATAGTTGGTAGTTGGTCACCAATGTTCCAGGATGCAGAGCAATCCGGCTATCAATGTGACATGTTGTGTTGAGAGCTTCAGCCTAGAAGTATAAGAGAAGATTTTTAGCATGAAGCATGACTCTAGCCATCTCTTCAAGAGTTCTATTTTTTCTTTCAACTACTCCAGTTTGAGGAGTTAAAGGAGCAAAATATTCCTTTGTAATGAGAGAGCTTAGAGAGCATAGAGTTTTCAAACTCTCTACCATGATCGCTTTTGATTATTCTCACATATTTATCTTTTTTGTGTTGAATTTGTAGACATAAAGATCGAAAGACTTTAAAGGTACTGCTTTTTCTTTGTTGAATTTTACCCATGTGTATCTAGACAAGTCATTAACAACCACAAGCACATATTTATTTCTTCCCAGACTTTCAAATTGCATAGGACCCATAAGATCCGGACAAAGGACATTCTGGACAAAAGATTTCAGATGATTGTTTCAGTAGTTGTACTCCTTGAACTACATTAGCTTTTAATGTGTTACTAATAGTCGAGACACTTATGTGTCCGACTCGTTTATGCCAGAGCATAGTTTCTTCAACTTTAGATAGATTGGATATATATATCAGACTTTTGTTATTATTGTTCCAGTAGTAGCAGTTGTGTGATAGACGAGTCCCAATCATTATGATATCATTCATTGTATTCGAAACAACACATTTTTCTTTTGAAAAGCTGATTGAGTAACCTTGGTCACACAGTTGACTTGCACTGATAAGATTTGCTGAGAGTTGGAGCTCCCAAATGATTTATATTACCTTTTCCCAGAACATTTCCTTTTGCTCTATCTCCAAAAGTGACTTGACCTATTTTGCTTGGTTCTAGACATGAGAAGAGGAGAGAGTTGCCTGTCATATGTCTATAAACCCACTATCAAAGTACCAGTCTTCATAGTTTGGTGAATGGACAGTGGTAAAGGCCACATTGCACATATTTAGAGTGGGTAACTCTTTTCTTTTCTAGATAGTCTTTGACAGAAAGAATGTTTTCTTACTAGTCTTTCCTAATGAGAAATGCTTCTTGACATAGTGAGAGACTCCTAACGTGATGGTATTTATAATAGAAGGGTCTAATGTGTCCTGGTTTACCACAATAATGACAGATCGACTTATTAGTGTGAATTTGTTTATTAGCCTCAACTTTGAATTTTTCTTTAGTGCTAGAATCAGATTCAATAGGCTTAGTTTCAGAGCCATGAACAATACAATAGGACATGTTCTTGACAATGAATTTTCTTCATAGAAGCCAACTCCTTACTTGTCCTTTTTAATGATCTGTTTGTTTAAGATATCATCTAGAGTTGAGTAATCTAACTGACTTTGATAGAGAGTCATAGTTGTATAGTGATTTTTTTAAGTCTCCCTTTAATGATGTAATTATTTCCATCAGTCGCAACTTCTCTTCGTTTAGGGCAATGATTCACTCACGCATCACTTTGAGAAACTTTTGGTCTTCTTCCCACAAGTTCAAGATCTCTTCACTAGTCAGGGAGAAGGTCTCCGACTCCATGGCTTTGGATAACTTAGATTCCTCAGCTACATCCTTTGTTAGAGAGCACATCAAGACTTTTTCACATTCTTCATCTTCACTATCTGATGAATCATCAGCATCTGTGACAGGGTAATAGAAAAACCTTTCTTCATTCTTTTAAGATAGCTAGCACATTTAGGCTGATAATGTATAAATCCATCACATTCATAGCATTTTAATGATATGTCAATTTTGAATTGATTATTGTTTGTGTGATCGCTTTCTTTTCTTCTTGACATAATTGTTGAATTAGATGAAGCAAAATTTTGATTTCCATTTTGTTGTAAATTCTTATCATTACTTTGATGCGATCTAAATTCTCTAGATGTTTTATAAAATTTGTTTTTGAATTTCAAGAACCATTTAGCTAGCAAAGCCACCGTTTTTACTAAGTTTTCATCAGTTACACTCACTTGACATGTCTTGGCTGGATCATCGCTTACACCCTTGAAAGCAATATTGTTCTTCCTTTTCATGGTAACATCTACAAGGGTTAATTCGTAGGTCAGAAGAGAACCAATTAGTTCATCTAGTCGCATTTTTGTAATGTCATTTGCTTCTTCTATGGCAGTGACTTTCATATTAAAACGAGTAGGAAGAGATCTCAAGACTTCTCTTACAAGTTTTGTGTCAGAGAGTTTTTCACCAAGATCAAAAGACTCATTTGCAAGATCCCAAACACGAGTATTAAATTCGGCAATAGTTTCGTCTTCATTCATTTTAAGGGCTTTAGAATTTGAAGTCAGAATATGAAGACGTGAAATTTTCACCTTTAAGGTTCCCTCATATGCAACTTCTAATATGTTCCAAGCTTTTTAGTAGAAACGCATGTGTTGATAAGTTTGAAGACACTTTGATAAACTCCATTGTATATAGCATTCAGTGCATGAGAGTTTCCTAGAGATTCTTCATCTTCTTCCTTTGACCAAGTAAGTTCAGGTTTGACAGTTACTTTTCCAACATCATCTTTCATAGATGGAGGTTCCCATCAAGAGATTACATATTTCCAGCATTTACTATCAATTGATTTCAGAAAGGAGATCATTCTCACTTTCTAGTAAGCATAGTTGGTTCCATCTAGAACAAGTGGTCTTGAAGTGAAGGTCCCTTCTTGAGTCGTATCCATTTAAGATAGAGAACCACACTCTGATACCAATTGAGAAAATAAACAGAAGCGTAAACCAAAATAACAATTATAAGTATCAGAAGATAAGAAACTGAAGGAACAACTTAATGAACACAGAGTAGTAAACAGTCAGAACATGCAATGTTGTTAACCCAGTTCAATGACTCAACATCTACATATGATGGTCCTTGACCCATGATCTGATATTTTATTGCTTTAATAATTGTTAATCATACTCAACTTAATATGATTCTAGTACAAAAAAATTTCATCAACTTAAACACTCTATAGTTGACATGTGATACAACACTAGTATCACAAGATTGACAAAGCACAATTCTATTATATTGGAACAAAATCAACAATCTTAATCAACTATAACTTTCCATTTAACAGAGAATAGTTAATGGAGTCTCCCCCTGAAATAATGACCGTCGACGGAGCGGATCTTGACTCTTTAGAACTAACACTGTTGGGAAAGTCTTTCCTTCTCTTTACAGCGTGCTTATTAAAACATTATCAACTGACAGTATACAGGTTGTAGAAAATTCACAAGAAGCAATTTTCACAGCACCAACTCTTTAAAAATACCAAGAATATAAATGCTTTGAAGTTCTGTGTTTTTCTCTCGATTTTGCACAAAAAGAACACGATGAAAGAGATTAACTAAAATAGAAAAATACAACGATATTAAAAAAGGTAAGGAAAATAAATAAGTGAACAATTAATTAGAATAATATATTATCAAGTGCATAATATCTTGTAGGTGATAGTACTGAAATTTTCGAATACAAAATACTTTCCAAAATTCTCTTTTTGCCATGAAGGAAACAGGTGGACAATTAAAAGGAGCAAAAAGCTCATGCCCACAAAATCAACAAATAAGATATTGGAGAGATATTCATTAAATAAGATTTAAATGAAATATTAACTAAATATGATTTAATTAATTATTAACTAATTAAGTAGTAGATTTGAAATATCATTTAATTTAATGTTTTCTAAATTAATAAAATCTCACGATTCTCTCCTACTTCTATTCTTATTTCAAGAAGGAAAAAGAGTTATAAATATCTAAAAGAAAACAGTTTTCTTTAAAAACGAATTAATCAAGAAAAAAAGTCAAACATTTTTGCTCTCTACAGAAAGAAAATAGTTTCTCTCAAATATCTCTAAAATTTTCTCATCCTAATTGGTTCCCACAAATCGATCTCATTCAAGAGGATAGGAAGGTCTAAGATGGGTGGTGTCTCCAATTCGGTGGTTTGTAAATTCAGAGATGTCAATAAAAGTAAGTTCTCTGTATCTTTTAAATTAAAAGTATGCTTAGTTTTTATTTAGAATTTTGATTCTAAATTTTGTCAATGTACTGGTATTTTGGGATTTTCAAAATAATTTGAGGAATGGTTCTGTAAAATCTTCCGCTGCCATGAGCTTTTATCCCTTCAGATATAGAATTTTGTGGACATTCGAGCAAAATGGATTAAAAAAATAGCTAAGTTTTGTGTTGATTGTTGTATATAGTTTTGTTTCAACATGTAAATACCAAACTTGTAATCTGTTAAGTTTAAATAATAAAGTAGAGAGAAAATCCATGTGCTATAGTAGAGGCATCTCGATGTAGAACAATCGATATGAAAAACAAAAGGTTTTTAGAGGTTGGTCTCGGGCCATCTCATGGTATTACTCGATCAGGACTAGAAGCAGGAAGGAAATTATTAAGGAATCTTGGATAGTCATGGGGAATTTTGGGCAAGATTGAAAACAGAAGGTTCATCCCCAGGCAATCTTGTTTTCTATTCAGCCGAGAAAAAAATAGAATGCTCAAGAAATTGGAAACTCTAATAATCTTAGACATGAGTTCGACCAAGATTGAAGGTAAAAGAGGAATTTGAAGGGTCTAGAGGCTATCTCGAGGCTGTGTCAACTGAGATTGGAGAAATGAAAGGGTTTAATTGGTGATCTCGATTGATCTCAGACCGATGTCGACTGAGAATCCAGGTGTCTTAAGAATAACATTCATTTTATAGCTAAGCAAAAGCTGACGAGTTTTGGGAAATTAAAAAATTACTTAAGGATTGTGTTGTTAAGGAGCTTTCTGGCGAGAAGAAGGTTTGGGTAAGCATTTTTAGCAAAAGGGAAACCTAAGTACCGTGAGTGATTTTCAAAGAAAAGAAAAGTTTTCTAAAGCTCTTTGTTTAATTAAATCACGTTATATTGCGCATAATAGAAAACATATTATTATGTCATGCATATTTATGTTGAGCTTTAATTTCGGTAAATCGTGTTTTATAAAGGTGAAGTTATATGTTTTAAAATATGTTTTACATGATTGTATTGTATGCTTTGATTGAGAGTAAACCATTAGTCATACTCCTATCAATGAGCTAGATAATTATGTGCACATAATGAGTCAAGGGAGCCATGGAGTGAAAGAACCACATGTTGGTGAGAAGCTAGCTAATACGTTGAAAGGAGCGTATTAAGCTTAGCGGCCTACTAAGATGGCTAATACGTTGAAAGGAGCGTATTAAGCTTAGCAGCCTACTAAGATGGCTAATAGGTTGAAAGGAGCGTATTAAGCTGGCTCTTGTATTAACAATGGTTGTATTATTGTGATTGTAGAATGCATGAGCTTATGTGAATAAAAGTGAAGTGATGTTGTTTATTATTCCACTACATTATGGTTGTGCTCTTCATAGCTTAGTAGTTTAAAAGGACTTAAGCGAGCGTTTTGGTATTTCGCATTAGATGCGTCAGAATTGCTCAAGTTGCATTATGTTCCGTATAGCAAGGTCAAGGACGAGTGCAGAGCAGGGCATGACATTTATGGTATAACAAATGAAAGGGAATGTTTGAGATAAACTATTTGAGTTTGGTAAACATATGTTTCTTATGCTTTGCTAAAATATATTTATAGAACTATTTGATTACTCGTGATTTGTCACACCCTGTCACCCAATCCATCTGTCACAATTTAGTGAGGTGTAATCGCCTAAGCTTTCTATGCAACTTTCACCGCGAGATATTGCGTAGATCTCCTACACTACAAGAAATATCAGTTACAATAGTATCGAAAACACGCTATCGTTGATTTCGATATCGTTTTTGAAATACTCTCGTAGCCGATGTTTTGAAAGTCCATGACTTTTCATAGTGTTTTTACAATGCTATGCACAACGCTATAATATGTCCCCAGTGATAGCATATATGTGATGTTATTAATGCTTTTTATAACGTGAAAAAAGACTACTGAATAATTTTGATAGTGTTTATTATTGCGTTGGCAAGTCGCTATCAAAATGTTTCAATAGCATTTTCAATAACAATGGAAAGATGCTATAAAAGATATTTTATAGCATTATGTATAACGTTCGAAAATTGTTATGAAAACGTTTCAATAGCTATTTTAATAACATTGGAAAAATGCTATTGAAAATCGAAGAGCGTTTTTTATTGCATTAGAAAGGCGCTATAAAAATGTTTCAATAGCGTTTTTAATAACTTGTGAAAACGCTATAAAAGCCTTTTGCGTTTTCTATTGCGTTCGAAAAACATTATCAAAACCAATCAATAACTATTTTAATAACATTGAAAAAATGCTATAATTTTTTTTAAAGCGTTTTATAAATGCTAGCTTTTTAATTGTTGTATTCGTAGAGTCATTAATAACAATATAAAAATTTGATATATTATAATTTTAATTCACTGTTATGAAAAGTTTCATGGTATTAAAAAGGTACCATAAAATTTTATTATAACCTTAGAAAGACGTTATAAAAAAAATAGAGATGTTGTTGAAAATTTCTTATTTTTATTAGCATAATTCATCTTAATGGAAACAAGTTGTAAATATCCCGTTTTCACACAAACTTGATTGCTGATGGACCTCTATAGAATTTTTTTTTGTAATAATTCAAACATATAATTATAATTCATCTAATAGCAACTATCTAATATTATTATTGTAAAATCAAATTATAATCATAAAAATATTTACAGATCAAGTCATAATTTGTTACTGTAGAAAGGTATAATTCACATTCATCAAAATCTACAATCACAATTATAACCAAAATATTCAAATTTAGAATATAAAAAAAAAAAGAGCATTATATTCATTCAATGTTTGAAACAATCATCAACGCTTATAAGTTCCAATAAATTTCTTAACTATTAGAACAAGTAAATTCTTAATTCAAATAAAATCACTTTATATATATAATCCAAAAATTTTGATATGATAAAAAAAGATGTTCAAATTGTAGCAATACCATAATAATCCCACATATGTGTTGTTCCATTGTTTTCTCCACACATCAATCACCTAACAAAAAATAAAAAGAAATATCATTATCTAACTCTAACAATAAATCAATTAAAGAAAAATACATAATTCACAAAGTAAATAAATTTCTTACATAGTTTGACTTTATCCATTGGCCATGCTACAATAGTGCCTATAGCATCGTCAATAACAATAATGTCAAAAGTAGGTCTCCATAAGAAGGAATTTGGTATTTTCATTGGATCAACCCACACACGAACTGCGTTGGGGCCAAGAGGTACATGGTGGACAAGAATTGATGGATCATTGGAGGACCATCTACCTTCAACAATGACTTCTCTTCAACCAATCCAATCTAGTAGCAAACATTTGTGGGGAGTGTTGCTAGTAACACTCTTTTTCAACAATAATATGGTTAGAAAAATCTCAAACAATAATAGTTTTAAAATAATAAAGGAACAAAAAAGTTACAAATGAATTTACTGGTAGGGAATTTATGATTGGAGTAGGAGTAGGAGTAGGAGTAGGAGTAGGAGTAGGAGTAGGAATATCCATCAATGATGGTACTCTAAGATCATTCAAAATTTGTTCAGTTGTTTTTTCCTATATAAACAACAATGTCAAAATGTGCTATACAACATAGTTTAAGAAACTTTAAGAGTGTGATGACAAATTTACCTTGTCCTTTAGTAAGGAAGCTGCCACACCTTTCAGCTCATCTACATCGAGCGTTAGGTTGTTACATATTCTTTCAAGAGATTTGATGGTTTTATCTGTTAGAATTGGTGTAGCCACCTACGATCGAGTCACACCAAATCCCAATCCTCTTACATAACCTTGATTTGGATCGAGAGTTCTACTAATTGCATCTTCAATTACACTACCCGAAGAAGACGCTCCCAAACGATTTTGTTCAATACTCTTCTAATAAAAAATCATAGAGTAACTATTCAAAAGTCATGGGGCGGGGAGGGGGGGGGGGGGACATGAGATAGTCACAACAAGTCATTTACTTGAAGACATTAATCCAATGGCCTAACCAATACTTTGTCAATACTTAGTAAACAAAACATGGAACATAAAAAAGATCATTGGCAGTGGGGGCAGAGAAGGCATCAGAGAAAGTCAGAACATTTAAAAACTACATAATTCTCAAAGGTAAAAAACAAAACAATAGATCAAAACAAGTGGCGTAAATATAGTTCATAAAACAAGCCATCTAGATGAAGAAATCAATACTCAAATGGCAATAATCCAACTACAAATTAATACTCAACAGTAAAGAACGCTTAGGACATAAAAAAGATCATTGGAGGGGGGGAAGGGATGAAGAAGGCATGAGAGAAAGTCACAAATGACAGCAACTATAAAAAAATGGCAGTTCAATACTCAAATGGCAGCAACTATAAAAATGTCAATTCAATACTCAAATGACAAAAACTATAAAAAACATGGAATAGTCACAACAAGTCATTTAGTTGAAGGCAATAATCCAATGGCCTAACCAATACTTTGTCAATACTTAGTAAACAAAACATGGAACATTAAAAAGATAATTGGGGGTGGGGGCAGAAGACATCAGAGAAAGTCACAACATTTAAAAACTAAACTTCACTACTCAAAGGGCAATAACTTAACAAGAGATTGTAACAAATGGTGTCTAAGCATAATTCATTAAACAATCCAACTACAAATTAATACTCAACCGTCATGGGGGGGAGGCATTAGAGAAAGTCACAATAGAAACAAGTGGCGTAAAACATAGTTCATCAAATAAGCCATCTAGTTGAAGAAGTCAATACTCAAATGACAATAATCCAACTACAAATTAATACTCAATAGTAAACAACACATAAGAAAATGGCAGTTCAATACTCAAATGGCAACTACTATAAAAATGGTGGTTCAATACTCAAATAGCAGCAACTATAAAAAAATGGTAGTTTAATACTCACATGGCAGCTACTATATTCAATACTCAAATGGGAGCAACTATAATAAATAAAAACATAAATAAAAAATAGAAAAGATAAAACAACCAGTGTTGGCCACTTGCGAGTTGATAGGTTTTCCATCTTTCTTCCCATTTGCTTTTGTCCAAACATCTACTCGGGTAATGAAGTTGAAGAAGAAGAGGTTTTCTACATTGAAACACAATAGTTAATTATATACTAGCTATATGTGCTAAATATAATAATGTCCTTAATTACATAAAATTATACCAAATCTTCTGCTAGTCAAGCATAGTCTCTACGACTACAAGTGTGAGGAAGTTGCTTTTTTTTTTTTTTCATATCTTTAAACTTCTTTCTCTTTCCCTGAAATTCATACTCAACCAGATATCAATAAAGGTTAAGATTAAACTTGTTTCCATACCTTGAACCAAAGAAATAAATGCCACCAACTTTCATACTACAAACATACCAAATAAATGCCACCAACTTTCAAACTACAAACATACCTTGAATGTTGCATTGGTTTTATCTTTGGTGAAGTCATTCCAATCATGCATTGAAGAAATGTTATCTGGCTTGAGTTTATTCAACTCATCATCATTTCAAGCTTCACCAATCTTACTCACCAGGCGAGATTTGCTTGCTCTCCACAATCCACCCATGTTTTGGAATAAATATTTCTTTTGTCGTTTATTAACATTTTATCGTGCCAAAAGAATAAAATCATTTAGGTAGTGAGAAAGCTCAATTTATACTCATTATATAAATATATAATTATAAATTACATACTTGAATAGAATGCCACAATATTTCTTTTTGTCGGGTTGAAAGTTCCTCCAAGATTCAACATTCACTGGCACCACTTCTCTTACTAGTGAACCCAAAAATTAGGATAACCTAGCTAACTGATGTTTCTCCAATAGGTTGACCATATTTGTTGTACCTTACATTTACTTTCATTTCAGGCTCCATTGCTATTATTTCCATCTTTGTCTTACTTTTTGTCTTTTTGGGACCTACTTCCTTGGTATGAATGTTCCCGATAGCCTACCTTTTGTGTGCAAACATGAGTGTTCCCGAGTGAACAAACAGTGAGTTGAGTGTGTGAGATCCTTTTTAGTTAGGAAGAATGTCATATCAAGAAAAAAGTTGTTGTGTTGCCTACAACTATGATGCTCAATTATGAAAGACTTTACGAGGTGAATTGGTAGACATACGACAATCCATTGACATGCCTAAGGAAGAAGTTTCAAAAGTCAATAGTGCAAAATATTTTCAAAAAAGTTTTGTTGAATTAAACCAATCAGTTAAGTACTTATGTACATTAACTCAATAGTTGAATTTATGCAACCAAAATTTGAAGAAGGTTAGTGTACCTACAGGAATTAGGCCTATTGTTGTGGTAAAGAATGACAAAGTTGAAGACAACATACTTTGTCAAAAATTATATGAGTTTATTGTAACATTTAATCCTAAAGTTCATGTTGATGTGGGTGAGTTAGAGCAAAAAGAGGCCAAAATAAAAACATATAGTTTGATTGAAAATGAATCTTGCAAGAAAAAGTGTGAGAATGAAAAGCGTGAGGTTAGTTTGTGGCCTATAGAGAAAAATGAAAGAAAAGTCGAAAAGCAAAGGTATTGTGAGACAGTTGGTGAGGTTAAATCTATTTTGTTTTCTAAACAAAATATTTTTGATCTTATATACAAAAGAACTTGTTTCCTAACGGGTGAGCTCAACCCATGTTTTTCTATTGCTTCTTTTGAGTTCTTACAGGAGGCCAAGACAATCATAAAAATGCTTGATTTGAAGGTTGCTTATAAAATCAACAATGTCATAAGTCATATGTGTAACACCCCGAACTCGAAGGTATTTTTATTTTAAGAAAATTTTCAATTAGTTCAAGATTTAATTTTTTAGAAAGTAAAGATGTTAAAGGGGGAGAAAGAAGATTTGAAAATGTAATAATATAATAATACATATTTATTCATTTTTATAAAATTCATTATTATTAAATAAAATAAAAGAAAAGAAAAGGAAAAGATTTCCCTTCTTCTTCCCCGTGCGCCGCCCCCCCTGTTTTTTTCTTTTCTTTTCTTTCGATTTTCCTTTCTTCTTCTTCTTCTTCTTTCCCTAACCAACCTCCGATTGACCACCAAATTTCTTTTCTTTTCTGTTCTCGTTTGTCTTCAACAATCGTGCCTCAAGTCGTTGCTGTCACCGTTTGTCTCTCCGTCCTCCGGTCAAAACCGAATCGAACTCGCCAGCCGTTCATCCTCTTCGGCGTTCGGTCTTCAATCGCGAAGTGCAGTCGGTGATTCGTCCTATTCGCGCCCCTCTTTCCATCGGCAAAGCCGTTGCCGTGCACATGTGCCACAACTGAGTCGTTCGCTGTTCGTGAAGTCCCAACTTTCGTGCCTGTTTCGTCCGCGCCGGTCTCCGTCCGCGTCAGTTCGCCGGTCCATCGTGAGGCAGCGCGCACGTCTCCTTCCAGCTGCGCGTTTCCTCTCCTTTCAGTCGCGTGTGACTCTCTACTAGCCGCTGTTTTATCGTAAGATTTTAGTAGTGAAAGAGTTGTGAAATTTTGTAGATTGTTCCATAGTTATGGTTCTTGGGATTTAATGTTGAAATTGTTAATTGATTTTTGAATGTATTGAAGGTAGCGTTTGAGTTACTTGGGTTCACAACAAACAATTCATTAGTTGAACTAGTTTAGTAAATATTTGGGTAAGCTGTGAAAAATCACATTCGGTTGATTTTAAATGAATGATGCGTTGGAGAGAGATATTGAGAAATTGTTTAGGTTCGTTCTTCGGAGACTTCAACGTGAGGGTTTATCTACTATTGGACTCAACCACCGTTATATACATATGTATTGATGTAGACTGGTGTTGAATGTATACTGTAAATGACCGAAAATATTGTATATACATAATTTGACGTGGACTTGATGTTGAATGCATATGGAGATTGTTTGGGATTAAATATCTAGACATAGATTTATTGAAAATATATATATATATATATATATATATATATATATATGCATGAATTGATGTGGACTTGTTATTACATGCATATTGTGATCGTCTGGGATTATATATATATGAATGTTGTAACGCCCCAAACTTGAAGGTAATTTATTTTAAGAGAATTATTTCGATTTGTTCAATATTTTTTTTGAAAAGATGTTGAAGGGGAGAAAGAAGATTTGAAAATGTGTTAATATATTTAAATAAATATATTTAATTATATTTTTATTATTATATTTATTTTACATTTTATTAAATAAAAGAAAAGAAAATGAAAATTTTAAATATATATATATATATTTATTTTATATTTTTTTAATATATTTATTTTATTATATTTTTTACATTTTTATTTAAACAAAAGAAAAGAAAAAGAAAACTTTTTCCCTTTTCTTCTTCCTCCCGTGCTTCACTCCTCCGTTCCTTTCTCCTTCCGTTCGTGCCCTAGCCTCCAACCGTCGATCTCCACTCTTCCTTTTCTTCTCCGATCCACGACCGCCACCCCAAGACTTCTCTTCTTCCGTTTCTCTTTCTTTTCCACCATACCCAGCCGCCGTTGCCCAGATCCGTTCGCCGCAGCCCAGCCGCCGGCTGTCTCCCCTCTATTCTCCTCTCCGTTCCGTCCAAACCCAGCCGGACAAAACTGTGAAGTTGCTGTCGGCCGTCTTCTTTCCGGCCATCCTTCTTTTCTTCTTCGATTCTATGCCGTCGTGTCTCCCCTACTGAAGCCGAACGCCCAAACTTCATCCCGCCGTCTCCATCTCCGTTCGCGAAGCAACCCGCACACCTCATTCACGAACAGTCTCGCCGACGCAGGTCACACCGCATCGCACGAGTTCGGCTACGTTGCCGGGCTACTCCCGTCCGCGCGTAACTGCTGTTGAACGTCCGAACCATTCTGCCTTCGTCGATACCCGCTGTCCATTTACGTATCGCGGACCGATTCGCGTGCATATTTGTTTGCACGATTTCTTTTGTGTAGGTCCTGCGGCAACTTCTATTTTAACGTCCATTGTCAAAGTCTTGTTATAAGTTATTGGTAAGGATGAGATTCTCGGGTAATAAGGTTTTACATTTGTAAATACATTAAGATGTGATGTTTGTTTAATTGGTTGAATTGATGTTTGTTCTTGAAGGCGACATCGGTGATTTGGAGTTAGTGTCCTTGAGCTACGCCTTAAGCTTTGTTGGAGTTCGATTCTTTACTCTTTGGGGTTTGTTTGTTGGAATTAGTTCGACCAAGAAATTTTACATAAAATCGAGGTAAGTGATTTTCTACTAGACTCACCTATGCTTGTGAATTGTGTATGGTTATCTCTGACTGAGTAAAGATGTTGAGATGATATATATATATACACGTATGGATGTAGATTCGGTGTTGAATGTATACTGTGGATTGACTGAAAATATATATATACATATGGACTGAAGTAGACTTAATGTTGAATGCATATTGTGATTGTCTTGGAATATATATATAGGTGTGGATGTAGACAAGATGAAAATCGTAGGTTGTGTTTGTATGAGATGTGGATGTGAACTTGTGATTGTCGTTTAGACTGGGTGTACATTACACTAAAGTATGACTGTGTGCTGGTGAACTGAGGGGTGTTATGACTGTATAGTTTGATTGACTGACGTATTAGTATGTTATTGACAGACATTTGACTAAAGTGAAATAAGTTGACTGTTAGAACGTTGAGTGAAAGAACTTTATGTTTTGAAGTAACTGAAAGATGGTTCGAATGGATTGAGGGGAAAAATTGTTAGCTTTTATTGGGATGTGTGCCTTGTAGGTGTCCCACGGGATCACCAATTTATTCTGCACCTTCGGGAGCATTAGACTGATATGTGTTTCTGCGGAACACTAGACTGAAATGTACGTCCCTCGGGGCGTTAGACTGAAATGTGCATCCTACGGGATCACAAGACTGCGACTGTACAGGGTGTCCCAATAGAATGTTAACAATTTATTTTTCCCCTGACGGGACCAGTAGAGGGTCTCTTACTGGGTACTTTATACTCACCCTTCTTATGTTTAATTTTCAGGCAAAGATAACAAAGGTGGCAAACCGGCGAGGGGCAGCAAGGAAGCGTGATTGCCATAGGAAATTTGTTATTTTGCTTCCGCTTATTGTTTCTTTTGAGGTTTAAAGACGTTGTATTGAAACTTAGTTTACAAACTTTTATTTATAAATAGTATTATTTTTAAGTTTTTGAATATTTGAAAGTCAGGCCTGACTTAAAGTTGTTTTTCAATTGGCTTACATTTCATTTTGTATCAGCCAAAGTCTTTTGTCAAAAATTAATGACCTCGACTTACCTAGAAAAGTTGGGTCGTTACAGTTGGTATCAGAGCCTAAGTTTTAGGTTCTGTAGACTGACTTACGATGTACGTCTATGTTTTGTATTCCTATGGCTAACGCGACCCTTCGTCTCTCGTCAGGTATGCTTTATGCTTATATGTATGGTTTATTTGCATGACTTTGCCTAAATTAAACTAGATTGCATGACGATAAAGACTTGCTTATGCTTATGATTAAGACTTTTTAAAGAGTGTTGTTGGTGGATAATAGGAATTATGCCGCCAAAGAGAGGTGTACGTAGAGGAAGTCGTAGAGGCCGAGGTAGAGGAGCAGGTTATAATCAACCTACTGAGGGTCAAGCTGAACCGCGAATTCCTGCTACACTCGTGACTCACGATGAGTTTGCTGCACTGTCTGCTCACATGGAGCAAAGGTTTACGGAACTTATGACGGCTATAGCTCAGAACCAGCAGGCACCTGCACCTGTGGTTCCCCCTGTACCAGCAGCTCCACCTGCACCAGCAGCCCCTCCTACACAAGGATTGGCTGCACAACAGCCGCAGATATTACCGAACCAACTTTCTGCTGAGGCGAAACATTTGAGGAACCTTAGGAAATATGACCCTCAGACGTTTGATGGGTCACTGGAGGATCCTACTAAAGCTGAGTTGTGGTTGTCCTCTATGGAAACCATATTTAATTACATGAGATGTCCCGAGGAGCATAGAGTTCAGTGTGTCGCTTTTCTACTGAGGGATAGAGGCATTATCTGGTGGAGGACTACGATGCGTATGCTAGGTGGAGATGTGAGACATATTACCTGGGATCAGTTTAAAGACTGCTTCTATACCAAGTTTTTCTCGGCTAACCTTAGAGACGCCAAAAGCCAGGAATTCTTGGAATTGAAGCAAGGACATATGACGGTCAAGGAGTACGACCAGGAGTTTGATATGTTGTCGCGTTTTGCCCCTGAACTTGTTGGTAACGAGCAGGCTAGAGCTGATAGGTTCGTCAAAGGATTGAGAGATGAGATTAGAGGCTTTGTGCGAGCACTAAAGCCCACTACCCAGGCTGAAGCGCTGTGTCTGGCAGTGGATATGAGCATTGGGAAGGATGAAATTCGGGCAAGGAGTTTTGATAAGGGATCGTCGTCTGGTCAAAAGAGGAAAGCTGAGCAGAGAGCTGTGGGAGTTCCTCAGAGGAACTTGAGATCAGGCGATCCTTTTTGCAGTTTCC
This sequence comes from Cucumis sativus, assembly GCF_000004075.3. Lineage (NCBI taxonomy): Eukaryota > Viridiplantae > Streptophyta > Magnoliopsida > Cucurbitales > Cucurbitaceae > Cucumis > Cucumis sativus. Next base: position 10,641,972 of record NC_026658.2, read on the forward strand.
AGCAGAGTTCTGGCGGGGCAGGAGACACTACTTGAGAGAAGCAACTATGCAATACGTGTGGGAAACGCCACCTGGGTCGTTGTTTGATGGGAACGAGAGTCTGTTATAAGTGCAAGCAAGAGGGACACATGGCTGATAGGTGTCCCTTGAGATCTACTGGGCTGGACAAAGCAGTCAGGGAGAGAGACCTCCACAGCGGGGTACAATCTTTGCCACTAATAGATCAGAGGCAGAGAAGGCCGGCACAGTGGTGACAGGTACATTATCAGTGTTAGGGCATTTTGCCTTGACCTTGTTTGACTCGGGGTCTTCTCATTCATTTATTTCATCGCATTTTGTGACGCATGCATGCTTAGAGGTGGAACCCTTAGATTATGTTTTGTCAGTGTCTACACCGTCTAGAGAAATTATGTTGTCTAAGGAAAAGATTAAAGCATGTGAAATTGAGATAGCTGGTCGTGTGCTAGACGTAACCTTGTTGGTATTAGATATGCGTGACTTTGATGTAATTTTAGGTATGGATTGGCTAGCTACTAATCATGCTAGTATTGATTGTTCTCGTAAGGAGGTTGTGTTCAGTCCCCCTACTGAATCTAGCTTTAAATTCAAGGGGGTAGGAACAGTAGTACTGCCTAAAGTAATCTTAGCTATGAAAGCTAGTAAACTGCTCAACCAGGGTACTTGGAGTATTTTGGTAAGTGTGGTGGATACTAGGGAAGATGAGACTTCTTTAACTTCAGAACCTGTGGTAAGAGAATACCCAGATGTGTTTCCAGAAGATCTTCCAAGACTACCGCCACATAGAGAGGTTGATTTTGCCATTGAGTTGGAGCCAGACACTACTCCCATTTCTAGAGCCCCTTATAGGATGGCTCCTGCTGAGTTGAAAGAACTGAAGGTACAGTTACAGGAGTTGCTTGACAAAGGGTTTATTCGACCTAGTGTGTCTCCTTGGGGTGCACCAGTATTGTTTGTGAAGAAGAAGGATGGGTCGATGCGTCTTTGAATTGACTATAGAGAGTTGAATAAAGTGACAATCAAGAACAGATATCCTTTACCCAAAATCGATGATTTGTTCGATTAGTTACAGGGAGCCACGGTGTTCTCTAAGATTGACTTACGGTCAGGTTATCACCAGTTGAGGATTAGAGACCGTGATATTCCTAAGACTGCTTTTCGTTCGAGGTATGAACATTATGAATTCATAATAATGTCTTTTCGTTTGACTAATGCACCTGCAGTATTTATGGATTTGATGAACAGGGTGTTTAAGGATTTCTTAGACACTTTTGTGATAGTCTTCATTGATGATATTTTGGTTTATTCAAAGACTGAGGCCGAACATGATGAACACTTACATAAGGTGTTAGAGACTCTTTGAGTCAATAAACTGTATGCTAAATTCTCTAAGTGCGAATTTTGGTTGAAGCAGGTGGCTTTTCTTGGTCATGTGGTTTCTAGTGAGGGAGTTTCTGTAGACCCTGCAAAGATAGAAGCGGTTACCAGTTGGTCTCGACCCTCTACAGTTAGTGAGGTTCGTAGTTTTCTGGGTTTAGTAGGGTACTACCGGAGGTTTGTGGAAGATTTTTCACGTTTGGCTACTCCCTTGACTCAGTTGACAAGGAAGGGAACTCCGTTTGTTTGGAGTCCAGCTTGCGAGGATAGTTTTCAGAACCTTAAGCAAAGGTTAGTTACTGCACCGGTCCTTACAGTACCAGATGGATCCGGAAGTTTTGTGATTTATAGTGATGCTTCCAAGAAAGGACTGGGTTGTGTTTTGATGCAGAAAGGTAAGGTGTTGCTTATGCCTCTCGTCAGTTTAAGAGTCACGAGCAGAACTACCCCACACATGATTTGGAGTTGGCAGCCGTGGTTTTTGCATTGAAGATATAAAGACATTATTTGTACGGTGAAAAGATACAAATCTTTACTGACCATAAGAGCCTGAAGTACTTCTTCATTCAGAAGGAGTTGAATATGAGACAGCGAAGGTGGCTCGAGTTGGTAAAGGATTATGACTGTGAGATATTGTACCATCCTGGTAAGGCGAATGTGGTGGCTGATGCTCTTAGTAGAAAAGTATCACATTCGGTAGCACTCATTACTAGACAGGTACCGTTACATCGAGACTTGGAGAGAGCTGAGATTGCAGTATCTGTGGGGAGAGTCACCTCACAGTTAGCTCAATTAACGGTGCAACCAACTCTGAGGCAGAAGATTATTGATGCTCAGAGTAGTGATCCTTATTTGATAGAGAGACGTCGCCTTGTTGGAATGGGACAGACTGATGAGTTCTCCATATCCTCTGATGGTGGGTTGATGTTTGAGAGACGTTTGTGTGTACCAGCGAACCGTGCAGTTAAGATTGACTTATTAGATGAAGCCCATAATTCTCCATTTTCCATGCATCCTGGTAGTACGAAAATGTATCAGGATCTAAAACGATTTTATTGGTGGCGAAATATGAAAAGGGAAGTGGCGGAATTTGTTAGTAAGTGTCTAGTATGTCAGCTGGTTAAGGCACCTAGACAGAAAACCAGTAGGTTTGTTACAACCTTTAAGTGTGCCAGAGTGGAAGTGGGAGAATGTGTCGATGGATTTTATTTCAGGGCTGCCTAAGACCCTAAAGGGTTTCACAGTGATTTTGGTTGTCGTAGACAGGCTTACGAAATCGGCACATTTTGTACCTGGGAAATCCACTTATACTGCTAGTAAGTGGACACAGTTGTATTTAACTGAGGTTGTGAGACTAGCAGTCTGAAGTCCCTTCCAAAACTTGGAAGTAAACCGTGCATTCCTGTCAGACTGATGGTCAAACTGAACGTTTGAACCAAGTTTTAGAGGATATGCTACGAGCTTGTGTTCTAGAGTTTCCAGGTAGTTGGGACTCTCATCTACATTTGATGGAATTTGTTTATAACAACAGTTTCCAGGCTACCATCGGTATGACACCATTTGAGGCTTTGTATGGCAAATGTTGTAGAACCCCTGTTTGTTGGAGTAAAGTTGGTGAGCAGAGGTTGATGTGACCTGAATTAGTTCGGTCTACTAATGAGGCTATTCAAAAGATTAGAGCACGTATGCAAACAGCGCAGAGTAGACAGAAGAGTTATGCAGATGTACGGCGAAAAGACCTTAAGTTCGATGTGGGAGAAAAGGTATTCTTGAAGGTAGCACCTATGAAGGGTGTTATGCGTTTTGAGAAGAAAGGAAAGTTAAGTCCTCGTTTTGTTGGACCATTTGAGATCTTAGAGAGGGTTGGTGTTGTGGCGTATCGCTTGGCATTACCACCATCACTCTCTGCAGTTCATAATGTTTTCCATGTTTCGATGTTGAGGAAGTATGTGGCCGATACATCTCATGTAGTGGACTATGAACCCTTGGAGATTGATGAGCATTTGAGCTATGTAAAACAACCTGTGGAGATTCTGACTAGAGAGGTAAAGATGCTTCGTAATAGAAGCATTCCATTAGTAAAGGTTTTGTGGCGGAATCATCGAATTGAAGAGGCGACATGGGAGCGAGAGGAAGAGATGAGGACTCGTTATCCAGAGTTATTTCAAGACTAGAACTTTCGAGGACAAAAGTTTCTTAAGGAGGGAAGAATGTAACGCCCCAAACTTGAAAGTAATTTATTTTAAGAGAATTATTTCGATTTGTTCAAGATTTTTTTGAAAATATGTTGAAGGGGAGAAAGAAGATTTGAAAATGTGTTAATATAATTAAATAAATATATTTAATTATTATATTTATTTTACATTTTATTAAATAAAAGAAAAGAAAATGAAAATTTTAAATATATATATATCTTTATTTTATATTTTTTTAATATATTTATTTTATTATATTTTTTACATTTTTATTTAAATAAAAGAAAAGAAAAAGAAAACTTTTTCCCTTTTCTTCTTCCTCCCGTGCTTCACCCCTCCGTTCCTTTCTCCTTCCGTTCGTGCCCTAGCCTCCAACCGTCGATCTCCACTCTTCCTTTTCTTCTCCGATCCACGACTGCCACCCCAAGACTTCTCTTCTTCCGTTTCTCTTTCTTTTCCACCATACCCAGCCGCCGTTGCCCAGATCCGTTCACCGCAGCCCAGCCGCCGGCTGTCTCCCCTCTATTCTCCTCTCCGTTCCGTCCAAACCCAGCCGGACAAAACTTTGAAGTTGCTGTCGGCCGTCTTCTTTCCGGCCATCCTTCTTTTCTTCTTCGATTCTATGCCGTCGTGTCTCCCCTACTGAAGCCGAACGCCCAAACTTCATCCCGCCGTCTCCATCTCCGTTCGCGAAGCAACCCGCACACCTCATTCACGAACAGTCTCGCCGACGCAGGTCACACCGCATCGCACGAGTTCGGCTACGTTGCCGGGCTACTCCCGTCCGCGCGTAACTGCTGTTGAACGTCCGAACCATTCTGCCTTTGTCGATACCCGCTGTCCATTTACGTATCGCGGACGGATTCGCGTGCATATTTGTTTGTACGATTTCTTTTGTGTAGATCCTGCGGCAACTTCTATTTTAATGTCGATTGTCAAAGTCTTGTTATAAGTTATTGGTAAGGATGAGATTGTTGGGTAATAAGGTTTTACATTTGTAAATACATTAAGATGTGATGTTTGTTTAATTGGTTGAATTGATGTTTGTTCTTGAAAGCGACATCGGTGATTTGGAGTTAGTGTCTTTGAGTAACGCCTTAAGATTTTTTGGAGTTCGATTCTTTACTCTTTGGGGTTTGTTTGTTGGAATTAGTTCGACCAAGAAATTTTACATAAAATCGAGGTAAGGTATTTTCTGCTAGACTCACCTATGCTTGTGAATTGTATGTCTGTACACTAGTACAAAAGTGGTCTACGACGACAGTTATTTACTGTCGTAAATGAAATTCGCGACAGTTATTTTCAGTCATAGAAGCGGGAGTCATGGAAAGTCCTTCAATGACAGTTTTTAAAAACTGTCGCAATAAGTTATTTTATGACATGAAATAAATGTCGTTAATCAGAATTGAACGACGTCAAATAATTGTCATATTTTATTTTATGACAACAAATAACTATCATCATTTGTGTATTAACGACGGTTAAATAAATGTCGCGAATTCATTTATTGTGACATTTTTTAATTGTCATGAATATGTTAATCGCGACAGTTTTTTTGTATAAAAATGTCATTGTTTTGCTATTGACGACATTTTTTTTTGTCACATATAGGGTAATCGTGACAATTTATTTGATTAAACAACTGTCATCGTTTTCGGATTGACAATAACTAATCATTTATTTTATGTTGCAAATTTCTCAATTTACTACAGTTTTTTCCGATTCTCCTTGCCGCTCCACCATTACACGAACCATTTGAATGACAATAATGTAGCTGAGAATGATAATTTTGAATTTATAATATTGACACCCATATAGAAAAAAGTAGCCAACACTTTAATATATATACGATATAATACAATTTATAATATTCGTACCTTTCCAATCAAGTGTCAATAATTTACAAGAACGGAATCCCAACCCTTAATCAAAAAATATTTTAAATAGCATTAGAATACATCTAACAAGATTTTCTGCAGAAGCATAAACGACCAACCGAGAATGTTCGTCTCTGAAAATGTTCTTTGAAAGAAAACTCATGAAGTTGTCGACTCCGATTGAACCTACAAAGACAACATGAATATAAGCATCCATAACACATACATTTGTGAACCAACATTACCACAACAAAGAAGAAAATGGAGGACTACCATGTAGTAATGTGAATGTAAAATGTTGAAGAGAATTATTGGTGACGTAAACGAATAAATATAAGTGATATAAGCATTTTTAGGGATATAAGCATTTAAGAATACTTCAATCTCCATTTTTTATGAAGTTAATCTTGCCACAACAACTGCAGCAGCCTCTTGATCAAACCCTTGCACCAATTCCTGAAATCAATGCCTCAAATATTTAGCTTTTTCCCAACATCGAGATAGAGAAAGAGAACCAAACAGAGAATTCATCTGTTTGTATTGGCTTCTCATTATTCATGGAAACAAAAATAGACAAATACAGATAGTTCAAGTGTGTGTGTATGTGTGCATAAAACACTAGATAGGGTTGAGGTTTAGGGCACATCAAACCAATATATATACAACCACTCTTGAATATTTTTCATGAATAGAAATGATGGTGTTCATTTGTACGTGCAAAATGTCAATTGCAAAATGTCAACCATGAAATATATAATCATGTTCTCACAAGTAATTCCCACACTTTCCATGGTTTATAAACTTTAAGAAAAATTAAAAAAATATAACAAGATATATATATACACACCTTATATAGGACATTATGTAATGGGACAATGAAAAATAAGTTCAATAAACTTTAATGTACCCCAATCTACCATAAACTTGAGTTCACTCAAAACCTTTAAGAAAATTGACAAATAGAAATATAATCAAGCAAACATAATCATTTTGTTAGGTACATGCAAGATAAACTATTCCACACCAACATATATAATCAGTATACAAATGAAATCTTTGAGTTTCACAAGCCAAACTCAATTTAAACTTTGAACTAACAAGTCCAAACAATTTTCATTGTAATTCAATAGTTAAAAACGTACCTTGGAGCCTTTCCAACCCTATAAAAAAACATATAAGTCTAGCACTTTAACAAATTTCTAGTGCATATTATGCATCTCAATTGATCACAACAAAACAAGATTGAACATAAATACTCATAAGTAATACCTTTTCAATGTTGCATTTTCATAAAAATTCAACAAGCATTGTCACTCTCTCGAGGATTCTTCAAGCCCTAAGTATGAAAAAATGTTCAATGATTAAATCGTACTCCATTTACATGACAATTTGACAAAGTTGAGTTGATAACTCTCATAAAGCCCTTAATCCCGCCTCCCCCCGAATTTCCAACACTATTGTTAGAAAGGAACAACAAGATCTTTCAAAGTAAGGAAAGAACTACTATGGAGATTTTGGATGATATTAATTCAAGCAAACGTTGATATACTACTAATATACCATACTAATTAGACTAAAACACTTTCAACGAGACTAGAATTATACAAAATATACTTTAAACCACAATAGTTGAATATGTATTTTGGTAGGGAGGTAGACACTACTTACTTGAACAAATAACGACAACGTCCTTGAAGTAAGAGAACTTTATGCTAATCCTCAATTCAATCAATTATTCAAAATGTCATAAGGTAGTCATAGGAAGAAAATATAGTTTAAAAACGTTGATAAAAAGTAGAGGTAAAAAAAGTGTATAGGCTTAAGTTTCAAAAACTTAAAGCCAAAAACCAAATAGATAACATACATAAATTCTCTTGGAAAGTGTATAGGCTTAAGTTTCAACATACACATTCATACATTTTCAATGTGTATAACATACATCGCGGTTTATGTTTCAAGCAGAGGGTGTATTTCGACATTTTCAAATTTACTCCTCTTGGAAAGATCTAGCACGGTAAGTGGCAAATAAAATTCTACCATACAAAATAAATCTTAATTCACCATCATTTTTTTGTTTTTCCTTTCAATATAGAACATGTAGTAATTTTTGTTGCTACTATCCTTATTGTAAGAAAGGGAGAGAGAACATACCTATAATTATCAATAATCACTTTCCTCTATCCTTCAATCAAAGCAACTCAATAGCAACCATAAACAAAATATCAATAGAAAAATCAAAAGTACTAAAATTCATTTGGAAAATGCATAGACAAACAAAAAGACCCTACACACTATCAAAGTTTAAAATCTCACATTTCATTTTTCATTCTCTTTTTCTCAAAGCTTCAGCCCATAGCCATGACATCTCCCTTGACCTTGATTTCCTAATTCGAACGAACAAATATCAATAAAAAATCAACCAAATGCTTCATTGAGGCATTTCATCAAACACATTGTAAGCTACCAAAAAGCTTCATTGAGGCATTTCATCAAATACATTGTAAGCTACCAAAATGTTTCATCACATAGCCAACCATAAAGAAAAAATGTAGATTCAAATTAGAAAAATGATTGTAAACAACAATATTGAATAGGATGGTAGAAAAAACAAACACATATCTCATATAAAAGCAAAACTATGAGGGGTGTTTTTCATAAAAAGAACCATCAATATATCACATTGTAGGTAAAATGGAAGCATTTGAAGTTAATATACTGTATAAATACAAACAATAGAAATAATGGTTGAGATTCACCAGTGAGTTCAGCGGTGCAAGGGGTGTTGGGTGGTTGCATCGGCTGAAGGAGAGAAAGAGAGGGATTTTGCGCGTTGTTGACCAAAAGTATAGTCTTTTGCGGCGTACGTGAGAGAGGGAGAGAGATGGTTAGCGGAAGGGAGGAAAAATCGAAGAGGGGCGACGTGTGGATCTTCCACAGAGAAGAAGAAGAGAAGAAGAAGAGAAGAAGAAGAGAAGAAGAAGAAGAAGAGAAGAAGAAGAAGAGGAGGAGGTAGAGAAAAAGTTTTGGAGATGTTTTATTTTAATAAATAAATTATTTAATGTTTTTAGAATTAGGAAAAAATCTGTTTTTAATAAAATTTTTACTTAAAATAAATTTTATTTTAATAAATTAAATAAAATATTTTTTGTATCTTTTATGACACCAAATAACTGTTGCGGAAAGTAAAATCCTAAAAATTTCGTCTTTTCCCACAAAAAACGTGGTTTTTTAGCTTTTGTTACAATTTTTTATTTTCTCCTTTCAATTTGGGATATATACAACTGTCATAGTAGACTATTTTTCTACTAGTGGTATGATTATCTCTGACTGAGTAAAGATGTTGAGATGATATATATATATATACACGTATGGATGTAGATTCGGTGTTGAATGTATACTGTGGATTGACTGAAAATATATATATACATATGGACTGAAGTAGACTTAATGTTGAATGCATATTGTGATTGTCTTGGAATATATATATGGGTGTGGATGTAGACAGGACGAAAATCGTAGGTTGTGTTTGTATGAGATGTGGATGTGAACTTGTGATTGTCGTTTAGACTGGGTGTACATTACACTAAAGTATGACTGTGTGCTGATGAACTGAGGGGTGTTATGACTGTATAGTTTGATTGACTGACGTATTAGTATGTTATTGACAGACATTTGACTAAAGTGAAATAAGTTGACTGTTAGAACGTTGAGTAAAAGAACTTTATGTTTTGAAGTAACTGAAAGATGGTTCGAATGGATTGAGGGGAAAAATTGTTAGCTTTTATTGGGATGTGTGCCTTGTAGGTGTCCCACGGGATCACCAATTTATTATGCACCTTCGGGAGCATTAGATTGATATGTGTTTCTGCAGAACACTAGACTGAAATGTACGTCCCTCGAGGCGTTAGACTGAAATGTGCATCCTACGGGATTACAAGACTGCGACTGTACAGGGTGTCCAAATAGAATGTTAACAATTTATTTTTCCTCTGACGGGACCAGTAGAGGGTCTCTTACTGGGTATTTTATACTCACCCTTCTTATGTTTAATTTTCAGGCAAAGGTAACAAAGGTGGCAAACCGGCGAGGGGCAGGAAGGAAGCGTGATTGCCATAGGAAATTTGTTATTTTGCTTCCGCTTATTGTTTCTTTTAAGGTTTAAAGACGTTGTATTGAAACTTAGTTTACAAACTTTTATTTGTAAATAGTATTATTTTTAAGTTTTTGAATATTTGAAAATCAGGCCTGACTTAAAGTTGTTTTTCAATTGGCTTACATTTCATTTTGTATCAACCAAAGTCTTTTGTCAAAAATTAATGACCTCGACTTACCTAGAAAAGTTGGGTCGTTACAGATGTAGACAGGGCGACAATTATAGATTGTATTTGTGTGAGATGTGGATGTGAACTTGTGATTGTCGTTTAGAATGGGTGTAGGTTATACTAAAGTATGGTTGTGTATTGGTGAACTGAGGGGTGTTATAACCACATAGTTTGGTTAACTGATGTGTTGTTACTAACGAACATTGGGTTAAAGTGAGAAAGGTTTACTGTTAGTTAATCGGAAGGATTATATATTGAGGTAACTGGACTGTACCATGAATAACTGTTAAGACGTTTAGAATGGACTGAGGGGAAGATTGTTAGCTTTTATTGGGAGGTGTGCCTTGTAGGTGTCCTACGGGATCACCAATTATTATGCATCCTTTGGGAGCATTAGACTGATATGTGTTTCTGCAAAATACTAGACTGAAATGTACGTCCCTCGGGGCATTAGATTGATAGTGTATCCTACAGGATCACAAGACTGTGACTGTGCAGGGTATCCCAATAGGACGTCAACAATTTATTTTCCCCTAACGGGACCGGTAGTTGGTCTCTTACTGAGTATTTTTGTACTCACCCCTTTATGTTTAATTTTTCCGGCAAAGGTAACAAAGGTGGCAAACCGACGAGGGGCAGTAAGGAAGCGTGATTGCCATGGGAAACATGTTATTTTGCTTCCGCTTTATGTTTTTTATGTTTAAAACACCGTGTTGAAACTTAGCTTACGAACTTTCTTTTCTGTTTTTTTTTATAAAGAGTATTTTTTTAGTTTTGAATATTTGAAAGCAGGCGTGACTTAAAGTTGTTTTTCCTCGATTGTATATTTTTTTTAAATGCCTTATCTTTCATTTTGTATCAAGCAAGGTCTTTTGTCAAAATTTAATGACCTCGACTTAGGTAAAAAGTTGGGTCGTTACAATATGCCTTTCAAGGCCAAATCGAAGAAGAATTACGGATGAATGAAATTTGAAAATTCTAGAATGTAGTATTTTGTTCATGTGTGTTCTTTGTGATAGAATGCACGAATATTTGGAGCATTCAAGTGAGAATTGATCTATCTTGCTTGTAGCGTACTTTGAAGGTCGAGGATCAATGGAAGTTTCCAACTTTGTCCGATCCTTGGTTCCTTAGACCACCTAAGTAATTGAATCTAGCTTATCTTAGGGGTTGCAATCAAATTGGTTTTGGGGTTGTTAGGGTTGTGTTCTTTGAGTCTTGTTGTTTAGCATGGTTCTTAGATCCAATGCTCAGAGGTTTCAGATCATTTGCTATTAGAGCTTTTGGCTCTAGATCGAGTATATCTTTATGCTATTGCTATGTGTTCTTCTCTTATTTTCTTGATTTTCATTTTTTTCAAGTTATCTTGTCACATTCTCACAACTATATAAAATCTAAAAAATAGTATCTCTTTTCGTCCTAATTTTAGAATTTCGTCTGCTTCAATGTTTTAGATTTAGAATCTAAAAATTTGTTTTCTTCAAGGTCTTCTAATTCAATTTCCTTCGATGAATCTGTAAAAAAAATATTGTAATTGGAGAGATTTCATGTTGAACTTTGATGTTCATGAATTCAAGTACAAAGAAGATGACTGCCGAAAGCTACATTTGAAAGAGATCTTTTAGATTTGAGGACAAATCTTCTTGAAGAAGAGGTGAATGATATGAATCAAGAAATCAATATTAAATCAAATGAAAAGTTGAAGAGATGCAATGATGGGAAGCTGAAGAACTACTTGAGTATCCCAAAAATCATAAAACTAAAAAGAAATTTTGTATTTACGTGTTTCATCTATTATGATAGTTGAAAGGGCATAAAATTAAATGTTGTGTTCTTTCATTTCATATTTTAATTAGTATAAATAGGGTTGTAATTTTCACATTTAAAAAAAAAAAAGAATTTGGTACGAATGAAATTTGAAAATTCTAGAATGTAGAATTTTTATTCTTGTATGTTCTTGCGATAGAATGTATGAATATTTGGACCATTCAAGTGAGGATTGATCTGTCTTGCTTGTGGAGTGCTTTGAAGATCGAGGATGGATGGAAGTTTCAACACTTTGTCCAATCCTTGGTTTGTTAGATGATCTAAGCAATTTGTATCTAACCTATCTTAGGGGTTGAAATCAAATTGGTTTTGGGGCTGTTGAGGTTGTGTTCTTTGAGTCTTGTTGGTTAACATGATTCTTATATTCAATGTCCATGAGTTTCTTATCAATATGTGCTACTTTTTTATTTACTGTGGTGTTATTTCGTATTAAAAAATGATGAGACTTTTAAGTTAATTTGATCACAACATTTATTAGTATGGAGAAAGAAACTTACTATGTTTTATGGGTTTTCAGAAAAGAGAAGGAAGTGGTAATACCTTAAACCACTTCTATTAAGTAGAGCAAATGGTTAGAAGTAGCAATCCAACTCTCTTTCTTTTTTTTATTTCTCTCTTTTCTCTTTTCTTTTCTTTTCTCTTTCTTTCTTTATTTATTTTTTGTCCTTCTACAATATCTAGAATTGTTAAACTAAATGGAGATCAAAATGGGTTAATTTTTCATTTGTACAAATGGAATTCTTTTGACCATGGTTGCATTTTGGTTCAAGAGTATTCAGTCAAGAAGAAGATTGAGATCATTTACTCTTATTTCAATATGGGATCTTCCTACTTTTTAAGAAAAAATTCTAAGAATAGATAATGAATAGAGAATTTAAAAAAGATTATATGGAATGAATTTGAATTATAAATAGAATTTTGAAAAATCAACATGCATAATACTTCTCGGAAGTAAGTTTTTGTGCTAATCATGAATCCACAAGTAAAAAAGTCGATCGTTTGAATGAGTCAATAAAAAATTAAGTTTTACTTTTGGTTTTTATATTGATTCTAGCCATCAAGACGAGCAATTGAAATATTTAGAAATTGGCTAAGGAATGTGTTATTTGTGAGGGATGATATTGCCAGACGAATTTGAGCAATGGAACGTACTAAGAAAACATAAATAAGAAAAACAGGAAAAAAAAACAGTTGGCAAACACATTTTTTGATTCTCTTTCTTTTCTCAAGAAACAAGAAATAGAAACAGTTATCAAACACATTCATTTTTCTTGTTTTAAAAGAAAAGAAACAGAAAACAGGGAACAAAAACGTTACCAAACGACCCTTGTAGGCTAAGAACTTAGCTCTTATCTATGACTGAACAATGAATTTCAAATAAAGATTTATGTATGTATTTGCTAGCCAAAAGTTTTAGCATGGTTGAGTTTAATCTGATTTACGAGTTATTTCAGAAGCATGTGAGGTATTTTAAACTTTTTTATAAGCATGTATTTGGTGAGATGTATTTCTAGGCTAACAAGAGGAATTACAAATGAATTCTGAATTTATGAGTTTGTAAAGTGCAAGAAGTTTTTAAACATGTTGAGTTATCGTTTTTAAAAGTTTGGGATTTAAAGCATGTTTAATTAATCTATACCGAGGTATCTTGTTATTAATATGACCCTAAGAGGTAGGACATTATGCCCAAAGGAATTTTGAGGTAGGGACACCTATCTTTGAGGATTTGAAATGATGGGCCTATTTTTTAGAGTGAGTTGGGGATGCCCATCTCTGAGGTTGATTCGATAGTATTGATCTAACTCTGCTATCATGGCTAAGATTTGGATTTAGTATTCATGTAGCTTTGCCATCTCATGAGGATTTGATTCTTGTGTTATACACGAGAAAAAACTAGTGTTTGATGAGCTTATGGCTTAAACGTTTTGAATTATTAAGATATTTGTTGAGCTTATGGCTTAAACGTTTTATAAAACGCTTGTTTTAAAACCTAGTCACTCCAGAGCTTTTCAGGTCACTCTTTTAAAATTGTTTTTCCACTTTCTAGGTAGAGATCGTGTTCTGAGAGTTTGACATGTTGTTGTCACTTTGTTAGAGGGTCTTGTCTTTTCTTCGGTATAATGTTAAGTTGTTTTGTACTTATGTTTACATATAGTCTTCTAAATATGCTTAAGGGTATAGTTAATATTGAGTTGTGAGAAGAGGGAGCTGCATTTTGTAACTAAGAGAAACTATTCTCTGTTTAATTAAGGCTATCTTAATGGTTGTTATAACATGGGTTGCGCTTAAGTTGTTTTAATACTTCTTTCTTTAGAGTTGTGTTATTTTGCTTTAGAGTTATTCAACTGGTATTGTTGAGTAGAAAACAATATCTGTTGGTTTCATACCATCTCTTGGACTAATAGAGGAGGTGGTCTGAAAGGGGGTGTAACAATCCACTACCCAAATTCCCAAAGAATCATCCTTGGATAGTCACTCCGTTGGTGAAGCATCTTATATAAGAAGAGGAGGCTTCACCATCACCCCGGTGCAGAGCTAAACCTTTATTAATCCATTTTTTTCTTACATTTTCTATTAGGGATAGTTTCAAATTTAGCAATTAGATTCAAAATAATTAAGTATATAGCAACATTTAAAAAAAATTCCAAATATGGCCAAATTTGAAAAATTCTATCAATGGTAGAAGTCTATCACCGATAGATCATGTTGTAAATATTGGTTTATCACTGATAGATCATACGAGTCTATCAGCAATAGAAGTCTATCAGCGATAATTTTTCTATATTTGCAAATTTTTTTAAACGTTGTTATATCCTTAATTATTATTTATAAAATGACTATCAAATTATAATTACCCTTTCTATTAATATGCATTATTGTATCACTTTCTAGCTACTTATGATCAAGATAACCTAAGCAACCCTAAGTAAGCAAAGTGGAGACATGGAGACCTTAAAGGTTATGATCATGAACATAAACCTCTTATATATACTCATTCCAACTTCCATTTCATTTCTTATTCTAATCACGGTTGGTTGAAGTTATGTTACATTACTTTGAGCAGTTAGCGAACATCAATGCGCTTCAATTCATTTGATTAGAGGGCCAATCACATCGGTGTGGAACCCTGCACTGCGACACGAAGACAGGAACCTTGTGATGCTTGCTTTTCTAATTTGAAAATTTGGTAATTTTGCTTTTCTAGTTTTGATTCTCTATATATTTGGAACATATTCAACACTTGTTGAGATTTCAAAATTCAATTTATTTTAACTTTATGTTTTCAAAATTGTATGGAAATGTGTAATTGAAAGTCATGTGGTTAAACTCTTTAGTTATAGAGTGTTGATTGATTTAATTATGAATTTAGGTAAGTAATTAGTAATTTTGATGGATGTTGTAAAATTTTATGCTTTTGAATGCTATTGTGATTAGTTCTTATTCATCTGCCTTCAATTATTCTTATAGCATTCAATTGCTATTAACCTTTCATGCAAATATAATAATTAAAAAAAATAGTAAAAGTTGTTGATGATGATATTTAATGCCACGAGTCTTAATTTAATTTGAGTAGGTTAGTTATCATTTAAGAGTGCATGAGAAAAGATTATTTTTGAAAGAAAATAATCTGAATCTTAGTTTCAAGACTTAGGCACATCATTAATGCAAAATTCCATGATTAATCTAATTATTACCAATTGAAGTGTAGTGAAATCAGCACCCTAGAATGTCTTTTACTTATAACTTGATTATTTGTTTATCAAGTTAACTTCGTTTTTGCAATCATTCAAGGTTTGGCTTTTATTCCTTATCTAAAACCAATTTGGTTTAAAAACAGATCAGCATAAATAGTTAACTTAATTATTTGAGGATGATACTCATCCTCTTATGTACAACTGATTGATCATCAAATCACCTCTGCAATTCCTTTTCAATGTACAACTAATACATTTAATAGCTCAAACTAATTGAAAGGTAAAATTTTAGGAGACTGAAGCAAATAGTATGCATTGTAGAGTTCCTCAGGCTCAGTGTTTCTTTATAACATAGTTTATTAAATGCCTAATATGGACCAGAAATAATGATGCTATATATGAACATATAATGTGTATTATTTCAAATAATTAATCTCCTAACTTCACTTGCCTTTTTTTAAGGGCAAAATTTTCAACTCATGGAATAGAGAGCTGTCAAATGGGATGAGAATGTTTCTAAAAATAATTTCATTTTTAAAATGTGTGTTTTACAAAATTAGATATTAATACCACTTTTATAGGTTTAAAAGTTCATCTCATGCTTAATTTAAAGTAAATAAATAAATAATACAGGTTTGAATTCTCAATCACTTTTTTCCCCCTAATTTTATATGCTAATAGAAAATTCAAAGTGTGGCTTGTCTTTCCTCTAATCCAAATTAATTTTGAAAGAAAGAAAATAGAAATATATGAAAGTTAAAAAAAAAATATTTTGAAACTATAGTAGATGTTCTGCAAATGACATATATATCAATGGGTGATTTTCAACCCAATGAATAAATTCAAAATGGGGAGAGAGCTTGAATGAGTGGGAAGATTTAGGTAAGAGAGGAAGAATTTGGCCTTGAAACCTAATTAACAACTCAGTTGAGATTAGAAAGGAATAATTAGAAAAAGTCTTCTACCAATCATCACTAAATCATGTTTGTAACTTCAAAATAAATGCTGGTTTTTTTTCCCTCTAATTATCTTCATTTTTCTTTTTGTTAGAATCATCATAAATGCTTTAATCACATAAATCTTGAAATATTATGAAATTGTGGAAGCACTAATTATTATCCAACAACTAGCTAAAATTAATGTCTACAAATAACATATTTGAATTATTTCTTAAACCTATGGGATTTGATGGTACCATTTTAAAACCAAGGGATTAAAATAAGCTATTAGTAGAGGACCACAAAAATAATTTACCATAAGAATTACATGTTGATAAATAATACTTATTAAAACCGAAATTTTAGAGATATTATTAGATTTCTTTTTTTTTATTATAAATTAAATATTACTTCCAATAAATTTTATATTTTGCCTCCTCGGTTCACTCTATCTTTATACTATTTTGTAGGGATGTAAATGTTGGGATAAACACATCTCACTTGGATCAATTATCCCACTATTATGTGAACCTCTTACAATATTAATCAACAATAATAACAATAATAATTAAAGTATGGACACAATAAAATTAACGTGGAAAAACCCTCTCAATGTGAGGAATAAAAAACTACGGACCGAAATCAAAATCTCCACTATAATCTTTAATGGGTACAACACAGTTCTCCCTAGTCACAACTAGAGGAAAATATCTCAAGAATAATAATTCGGGTAACAAATGGCAATAACAATGAAGAAAAAATGTAAAGATCTCACAATATATGGTAGCCAACTATCCATTAGAATCTTACTGTAGATAGCTCCAAACGAAATATCAACCGTTGAGAATGAAGTCCCTCGTGCCAAAAATACACTGTAAAAATGTCAGCTCGATTGAACCAGGAATCGATCCCCAAATGACTGAAGAACAAATCTGCACAAAATTTTCTTTTCTATTTTTTCAACCACTGCATTGTCGTCAACACACTGCCCATTAGTTAATTGCATAATAAAAAATCAACCTAAAAGAAATGGGATGGGCTTCACAAGTGAAATAAAGTCCATCAAATCTCTCCCTATTTCACTTGGAGGAGGAACTTGTCATTCCCACTGTGAAACCACAAAACTCAAGCTTTGCTCTTGGTAGATTCTTTGTCAACATATCGGATCCATTATGATCAGTATGTATCTTCTCAAGCTTAAACAATTAATCATTTCAAGCATCTTGAAGGCAATGGTATCTCACATCAATATGCTTTGTTCTAGAATGAAATGTAGCATTCTTACCAAGGTGAATAGCACTCTGATTATCACAGTATATCACATATCGTTGTTGCTTGAAGCCAAGCTCCTATATAAAGTGCTTCATCCACAACATTTCTTTACATGCTTTTGTTATTGCAATATACTCTGCTTTAGTTGTAGAAAGTTCAACACATTTCTACAACCTTGACTGCCAAGACACTGCACCACCTACAAATGTCATAAAGTAACCAGAAGTAGACTTTCTGTTGTCCAAGTCCCCTACCATATCTGAATCAGTATACCTAGCAAGTACTTGTTTTCAATCCCAAATGTGAGCTTCAAACTGAAAGTACCTCTCAAATATCTCATCATGCACTTGACTGTTGAAGCATAAAACGACTAACAACACCAACAACATGAGCAATATCAAGTCTAGTACATACCATGGCATACATTAAGCTTCCAACGCTGAAGCATACGAGATCTTACTCATATCTTCCTTCTCTTTATCTGTAGAAGGGCTCTATTTACAGCTCATTTTGAAGTGACTAAGTAAAGGAGAACTAATTGATTTTGTTTGACTCATCTTGAAACGTTCGATTACTTTCTCTATGTATTGCTCATGTGACATGTATAACTTCTTACAAGCTCTGTCTCAAACTATTCGAATTCCAAGAACTTTCTTTGTTGGTCTCAAATCCTTCATGCCAAACAAAATATCATTAACATAGAGTAATAATATAATAAAATCATTATCAGAAAATTTTTGGACAAAAACACTATGATCAGAAGTAGTTTCTTTGTAGCTTTGCTCTCCATCACTGAATCAAACTTCTTGTACCACTATCTCAATGCTTGTTTCAACCCATAAAGACTTTTATTCAATCTACACATCAGATGCTCTTTGCCTTTCTGCTCAAAACCCTCTGACTATTCCATATAGATTTCTTCATCTAAATTCCCATGAAGAAGAGCAGTCTTAACATCCATCTGTTCAACCTCTAAGTTAAGACTGGTTGCCAAACCCAGAACGACTCGTATGGAGGACATCTTGACAACATGAGGAAAAATTTCATCAAATTCGATACCTTTCTTCTGATTGAGACAACAAATCTCGCTTTGTAACGTGGTTTTGAGGTATGTTCTTCATGATTAATTCTGTAAACCCACTTATTTTTCAATGTATTTTTTCTTTGGGCAACTTAACAACAAACTCAAAAGTGTAGTTTGTATGTAAAGACTCCATCTCATCTTTCATTACATTGTTCCACTCTCTTTTGTGTTCATCCTTTATAGCCTCTTCATAACTCTCAGGTTCTCCCCCATCAGTCAATAGAAAATACTCATTAGGCGAGTATCTTGTTGACGAACGACGATATCTAATAGATCAATCTCTTGAGTGAAACATTTGTAGGAACAACTTTTTCTACTAACTGTTCTTGAACACTATCTTATGTTCTAACCTATTCAGAACTTTCATCTGTATATAAAAGACTGTTAATTTTAAACCTCATGTTCTATCTTCTATTTCTACTAAAGGTTGTGTCAAATAAGTTAAACTCTAATAAATCAGATTATCACTATGCTTAGACTTTGGTTCATCTATTTTCTCAATGTCTGCTATTGTTTGGTCTTCAACAAATACATCATGACTTTTTATGAGATTTTTCTTAACTAGATCATATAATCTATAATCGAACTCATCTTGGCCATAGCCAAGGAACACACATGGTTTAGATTTTGCATCAAGCTTTGATCTCTCATCTTTAGGTACATGAACAATACCTTTACCAAAGACACATAAGTGGTTGATAAGTTATATCATTACCTGACCATATTTTGTTCGAAACTTCTGATCCAATGGACCACATGATGTGAAATTCAAAATACGTACAACCATATTTAATGCTTTTCCCTAAAATGACTATGGCAAATGTGACTAAGATAGTAAGCATATCACTCTCTCAACCAATGTTGTATTCAATCTTTTAGTTATCCTATTTAACTGTGGGGTTTTAGGAGGTTCTTTTGATGTCAATGGTTTGGATAAATTTGGACTTACTGATTTCGTGTGTATTTGTCGCATGTGGAATACATCACTGAATCCGGTCATCGCACATATTGTGTTCACCGTAATTCTC
This sequence comes from Cucumis sativus, assembly GCF_000004075.3. Taxonomy (NCBI): domain Eukaryota; kingdom Viridiplantae; phylum Streptophyta; class Magnoliopsida; order Cucurbitales; family Cucurbitaceae; genus Cucumis; species Cucumis sativus. The sequence continues at coordinate 10,661,605 of NC_026658.2, forward strand.
TGTATAACATGTTTTGAATCTAGGCAATGAGTCATAGGTCATGATCATAGCATGCGAAATGCTCACTATGTACCTCTTTATTGTATAATACTTAAGTCCTTATTGAATACAAATTTTCCTACAGTTCGCCCAAGTGCAAGCGGACAATAGGTTTACATAGATGATCCAGGATCGAACACAAAGAAATGTTCCTTATCTCTTTTTGTTTTCATAACTCACGCGGAATCGTACAGTAAGTAGTAAATCATAGTAGGTAGCATAGAGAATATTAATTTTCCTAACTATTTACACTATGGTACTTGACAGTGCAAGGTGTTCAAGGGGTTGTGATATGGATAGTAGATTTCTCCTTTTTGGCGAGATAACAAAGAAACTTAAATTAAATAACATAGTGACTAGCTGATGGTTTGATACTTTGATGTGATATAAGCAGTTTAACCGATTATTAAGGTTGTCACCTCTCAGTGCATCCCATACTTACTCTCCTTTCGGAATGTAAATACACCAGTTAAATGTCCTCTTTCTCACACTCATAACGCATGGAATAATAATAACCTACCCTTGATTTAGGTTCATACCTATTGGCGTGTTTTACCACACACAACTTCTTCTCATAGTTGAATGTTAAGGGTGATTTCACGATATGAATACTTTGCTATATTCACTTCACCTCTTGTCTAGTTCAAAGTGAGTAAAAAGTCTACTTCTATCTTTTATCTTCTTATCAAAAGTCAGGAGTAAACTAACTACTTTAAACTGAACAAAAGTATTATTAAATGCACTATGAGTTTCTTCATATCAGGCGCATTGTTTTACTAATTGTTTACTTATGGAAATGGTTGAAAAGATAAAAGAATGATAGAAGTGACAGTAAAAATGCATGATTGTTGAACATAACAATTTGAGTTCATCGACAATAAATTTTTTATCACCAAACAGTACAATAAAAGTCTACTGCTTGAAAACATAAACAAGTTGTTATGCCTTCAAGTTTGATAAACCATTTTTGTGGATCGAAGTATTGGCAAACTAGGAAGGGGAGAATAGTGGAGTGATGGAGTTCTTCTTCATCTTATGATCAGGCTCTCACTTGGTGTATAATAGAAAGAGAGTCTACACAACTTGCTTGTCCAACCAATTTCGGCACACCCATTGAATAAGGGTGTATTGGTTTATATATAGAACACAAATGATGTCGAATTGTCGGTGCTCCATTAATACTCTGAAATGTTGTCACTCTACTGCGTAGCCTAGTTTACTTGTCCTTTCTCAGAGTTCCTGCCACTTCCTTTTGTCTGTTGATATCGCTTTGCCGCTCAACATCTATTTCTCGCCACTGCTCGTTAGGGTAATTACTCTGTGTGATAAGCTTGCTCTTTGCTACCTAACATCCTACGATAAAACATGTTAACACTTTGTCAAATCGTGAATAGAGTTCATTTGTGGAACGCTTTTGCATTTTAACTAAATTTGGACTTTTTCTTTCTACAATCTACTATTTTTATGCAATGAGTATTTATTATTTTACTTAAGAGGCTGTAATAACTTGTATTTCTTCATGTTATCACACCTCCAAATTTAAAATAATGCAGCATTTCAAAATTCTTTATATACCTATGCTAATCCGTTCAGAATGTCTTCCCGCAACTCTCATGTGTTAGCACTTTTCCTTTGTTTACTATGCACTTGAAAATATTTCCTATTTTCGAACACGACAATTTTGGTCTCAAACTACTCTTGTTTGTTTCAAAAGAAACTTTATCTTCCATGTTATTTTTTTTTTTATGCGGTAGGCGTAGAGTGCAACGTACTTACTATTGGTGTTGAGTGGGAAATCATAGGACTCTATGAGTTCATTTCTCTCCTCAACTATAACTCTTGTCGCCGCTTAATAACTACTCCCACAATTTGATGAAGTTTTGCTTCTTATTTACTTGCATGGGAGGCTATGATATAGAAGTCTCACTTTTCTTATTTATTTATTTTTATTATTATTATTATTATTATATATATATATTTTTTTTTTTGTTGAACATAACATTAAATGCAGATTTAGTACACCCCCAACTTTAGCGGTACCAATGTCCTCATTGCAAAAATATGGATCATAAGATGAGTTTTGAAAGATTAGCAAAAGGAGGTTGAGATAAAACTTGCCCGCCTAGAGATTGTAGAAAATATTTACTTACGCGCTTTACCAAAGAAGCAATTAAATTCTAACCTTGAGCGAGTGTGGTGTGAGATGTGTTGCATCATGAAGGTTATTTGCACGCAGAACAATCATAATAAAATAATTATAAAATGATACAAGCGTCATGTTCACTCGTATTGCGTCAAAGAAAGATTTAGTTTGCATAAAGAACGGTGCAATTCTACTGAATAGTGCTAGTTACAAATAAAAGTTCAAGTAGGTGATGATTCAAAGTAACAGTACTTCCCAAATTTTCCATTTTAAGATCGGGAGAAATTTTGTTGCATCGAGGGGAGTTTGAAACATAGAGAGGAGGAATGGGAGCCACTAAGTCTGGTGCAATGTTCGGCTGCGAGATTCGCTGCATAAATGTTGCACATATATATTCCATATGCGTGGTGAATTGCTTATCACGTCGCTTCGCGATTTGGTGGGGCTGGTTAGAATGTGCTACCAGTAAGTGGTGAATATGTGACATTACATATGATAACTGATTTACCTTTGTGACCATTTCTCCTAGCTGATTGTTTAGGTTGGTCATTTGCTCTTTTTATTTTCTCATTTTCTTTCGATATTTCATGAAGCATGTCTCTCATTCGCAGAATTTCTGTCGCGCTAATCTCCTCATCAGTCTTGGCGGGTTCACAATGTCTTTCTTCTCCCGATACTGTTGTGTTTCTACCACCTTCCTCTATTGTAGGGTTTGTGCTTCTATTGTCATCTGGCACTATATTTTGAGACATTGGCGTTCTGGTGGAGAGAGGTAGATCAGATACAACTATCGGAACGACTTCACATGCTTGCTCACCCGGTTGTCTAGGGTATTTTTGTGTGTCTGAGGATCAGGTAGCTCATTAAGGTCAAGCGCTAAATTACTTATGCTTGGTTCTTTATTCACTTGATTAGGCGACAACGAAGTTTTTTATGAAGGAACGTGTTCAGGGCATTGGGATGTTGTGTGATTAAAGGTTGGTGAAGGATGGGGTAATTTGTCCATTCAAATCTTGGCCATGAAATCAATTGGATCACCTTTTTTACATCACTTCACATTGGGTTCTCTATAATTCGCTGGCCATGATACGCATCTGAGTCATTCGATAAGTCGTATAACTCATTAATGTCCTCAATGAATGGGACATTTTCCTCTTCTACCATAGCATATGATAATCTTCTCAAGATCTTGTGTTCCCATCTTTATTCTTTTCTTCCTTCTATTTGTTTAGATGATCCTGCTTTAGTTTTTTTTTTTTTTTGGGCCCTTGAGTACGTACCAAACTTGGATCCTCAACTCGCCTGGCTGGTTCTACAGGACTCATTCGTTCAATTTTGTGAGAGAGCTTTTCCACTATAATGTCAAGACAGTCAATTTCCTATTCTCTGCTATTTTGTTTGTTGTTGCTACCCAATTTATTTTCTAGTGTAGATCAGCGATCGTATCACGTTTTCTCTGTTGTATAGCTTGTATCTTCGCTAGCTTGCCTTTCGCTTTATCCAAAGCCATAACATTTTTCCTTTTTGATGCGATGATTGGCTGGGGCATTCATCTTCCTCTTTTGCTTTATCTTTTTTCTTCTTTTCTGCCATAATGCTTGCTTTGTGTGCATGTTCTCTCTGCCTATGATCTTCATCCTTCCTAATCCTTATTTCTTCATTCTTAACCAACTCTTCGTGTGCAGCTTTTTCTTCATTCTTCTTTGTATTAAGTTGCTCTTGTTTTGTGGCTTGTAAGTCATCTAAAAATTCTCACTTGTCCTGATAGGTGCGACGGAACTTCCAAGCTCGTTACTTAGCTCGTTTCTTTATGACCCACTAAGACTTTCCCTACCCTATGCCTTATGTGTTTGTAGCGCCGCGAGTGGTGTACTGCACTCGTCGTTTCCTCCTCGACCCTTATATTAGATAAATCATCTAATATGTTCTCTTCGCGCCTTACCCATTTTTTGACTTTCCAGGGTTAACGCCTCGTGGGTAAATTAATTTACTTATCTCATACTCGTCCTGATATTTCCTTTGCTGTGAGTGTTGTCAGCCAGTTTATGCAGACCCCTAATGAGGAACACATGAAAGCTGTCAACAGAATCTTGAGATACTTAAAATCAACACCTGGTAAAGGGCTGATGTTTAGAAAAACAGACAGAAAGACCATTGAGGCATACACTGACTCGGATTGGGCAGGATCTGTTGTTGACAGAAAATCTACCTCTGGTTATTGTACCTTTGTTTGGGGCAATCTTGTAACTTGGAGGAGTAAGAAGCAAAGTGTTGTGGCCAGGAGCAGCGCTGAGGCTGAATATAGAGCTATGAGTTTAGGAATATGTGAGGAAATTTGGCTTCAGAAAGTTTTGACAGATCTTCATCAGGAATGTGAGACACCATTGAAGCTTTTCTGTGATAATAAAGCCGCTATTAGTATTGCTAACAACCCTGTTCAACATGATAGAACTAAACATGTTGAGATTGATCGCCATTTTATCAAATAAAAACTTGATAGTGGGAGCATATGCATTCCGTACATCCCTTCGAGTCAACAGGTTGCTGATGTTCTTACCAAAGGGCTTCTCAGACCAAACTTCGACTTCTGCATTAGCAAGTTGGGCCTCATTGATATTTACGTCCCAACTTGAGGGGGAGTGTTGGAATTCTTTCCTTTTTTTCTAGGCTTTTTCCTTGTTAGAATCCTAGAATAATTATGGAAAGATTATGGGAATGTATTCCTTATTTTCCTAAATCTTTTCCTTTTTTATTCCATTGTGTACTCTATTTATTCTCCCTTGTACCTATTGCTTTATTCATTAGAAAATAATAACAACACAAACAATCGTGGTTTTTCTCCCGGTACTCGGGTTTCCACGTAAATTGGTGTGAACTCGTTGTCTCTCTTTTCAATAGTAAGATTAAGAATGGAGCTACCCAAATTCTTGAACAAAAGCAATCAGACACTTCATAGTGGTAGCAAAACAAGAACATTGGAAAAGAAACTATCCAAATTAGCTAGGTCAACAAATTAGCTACAGAAAAGCAATAAAGATTTTATCATCTACAAAATCTTCATAAAACATACATCTTCAATAAAAGATCTATAGATACTATCAAAACCAACACAAAATACAACAACAGTAAACAAAGTCTTCATATCTAAAATTTTACCAAGTCTTTCAACAATCAACACTTCCATTAAGCAAGCGAATCTTATAAAGAATTACAAATGGAGATCTAAACCTAATAATTATGAGAAACCACAAAGTATGATAAAATTGGCTCACCAAAGCGTTAGAACTACAAATTTGTTGTAGTGAGTTGAAAGATTTTGAAGACTTAGTACTATTCCACCTGCCATAGCAAACATCACATAAGGCCAATTATCCTGCATATAAGCCACACTTCACAACATTATAAACCTATTATTATTTACAATAATGTCTACATAAACCTATTTGTTAAGTGCAAATAATTGGAATAACCGCCACCAAAGTATGATGGTATAGTTGCAATTACACTTCCAAACTTTCCATCATAAAAATTGAACGCCCACAAATTTATACAATAAAACACCTACAAACGTGTATAATTTCTACAACTATGTAAGTCAAATTTTAACATTTTTGAGTTTGAAGGTTTTTAATTTTACCATATGACTATGGGTGTGGTTTTTGTAATTAATTTGTCCATTTTTAAAGATTGAGATGGTTTAAATCCCATTTTAGTTCTTAAACTCTTAGAAGAAAACTAATGTAGCACGTACTCTATTATTTTTCCATCTAATAACACTTGTCCAAATGTTTGTCATTAACTTATATATGACTACAAATTATGTTCGAATCGGCATGCTAGAACACATACTTGAAACTATGTCATTAGTAAGATCAAAATATCATATACTTTAAGAGCTTAAGTACTAAACTCACTAAAGGTTGGATAAGCAATCTCACTAAAGGTTGGAGAAGCAATCTCACCAAAGGTTGGAAAAAAGCGATCATTAAAGAAGAATAAAGTTCAAACAAAAGTTCTAGGTTAATGTCTAAACATCAGTCATCAGGTTTGATACCTTTAAAGAAACAATGTTACTATTAGATAACAACACAAATAAAAGACTAAATTAGCTATGGTTCCCAGTATTATTGATTATAAAGAGCTATCACATGTGACATACAAGAGTTTCACATTTCTCCATCATAAAAGTAAAATTTCGATAAATACAAACTTCACTTTATATCTTCAATAAAAAAATCAGAGGTTCAAATCCCCTGGCCAAAAGAAAAGAGTAAACTTACAACCAAAAGAGAAGGTATTATGTGAGATTTAACAAAATCTATCCAAATAAATGAAAAAAGGGAAGGTATTTGTCCAGCTGTTTGTATTCTACCTGTGATCAGAATTCAATAGTTTATATAACAATTAAGAGAAGTACTAAATTGGAGAGAAGCCAACTCCAAATGTGGAATCTCAACTTCTATAAACCACAGCCATTGTGTTCTAGTTTCTATAATGCACTCAATCCTTACAAACCGTGTGATGCCTAAATTCATTCCCAAGATGAAGTTTTAAACTCACAAGAATTTCCAAACACAAAACAAACACAACCTATAATATGAGTAAAAGATTTAGTAGAATTAAAATAACGCCAGTTTGTTACCATCAATCTCAGCTTTCACAGACTGCACACCTAAAGAATAAACAAAAACAAAAGCTAGAACCACATTAATGGTATCAGATTAATGTAATATAGAGCCTTGACGAAGAGATGAAAGAAGAGGAGATGGAAGATGGAGCCTGGAGGATAAGAGAAGTGCAAGATGATGGTGAGATGAGGATTTGATTGTCAAGGAAACTCATAGATATTAAGAAGAGGTAGAGTTTTTAAAACAATAATATGAGCAAATGAAAGTTTGGCCAAATGGTTCAAGATGAAACTATGCAATAAGGCCAAAAACAATCAGATAAGAAACCTGTGGGATATCTCAACACATAATATTCAACAAACACATATGAATATGATTTATATACAAACTACGAAAAATTGATCCAAACTTTAACCGATGCCAAGAAATTTCAATCTACAGAATCGAAGGTCAAAATATGAAAATTAGGCACTTCATTAGGGGTTTCTTTTTCAAAACCACAAACATGGACTCAATTAATTTGTTGTATAGAAATGGTAAGAAAGCGAAGAACAAAAGGAGGAAAAACTTGGACAAACCTTGAGGTTGAGGAGAAAGAAAATTTAGCGCGGGTCATTAATAGTCGTGGGTCGCCATCAATGCTGACATCAACCATTCCATCTCTTTCCACTCCTCCTCCACCATAATAAGCTATAAAACAAAGAAGAAGAAAAACCACAAACACCAAAACACTTCACTCACTGACCTCGAAAATGGAACGATAAGAACCTCATGAAAAATAGAAGTGCGTGGATCGTCGTCAAATTGTGAACTGAGTAGGTGGTTGACCGAAATGACGTGGGTGGTCGCCGTTATATTGAGAAACTGATTAGTATGGCCGACTGAAATGTTGTGAGTCGTCGTTGATGAGAAATGGAGTAGTGACGTGGCCAGGACGTGCTTTGTTTCGAGCTTCGTGGTTCACCGTCGATGAGATGTATGGCCGGTCGTTGGACGTGAAGATGGAGAGGATTGAAATCGGGGGTGGGATTTTGGGACTTTGTGGAGATGGGGATGAGGTTTTGGAACTCTGGCGGAAAAGTAATTATGGCATCTTAGAAATTGGAGAAAAAAATATTTGAGGAAAAAATGTGGAAAAAGTGTGTTTTCACAACACTGAAGTAAATGGAAAATTTGAGAAAAAATGAAAAAAAATTATTGTTTTAAGAAAATAGAGAAAAAAAATGTATTACTTGACATTTAAATAAAATGTCAAGTAAATAAAATTAGTGTTTGACACTTTTTAATCTGTCAAAAAATTATCTTACAACCTTCTACCCGATCATTTAGTTTTCTTACAGTATTTCAACCTTTTATATAATCGTTTAACTTTCTATACGATCGTTTACCCTCTTACGTGATTGTTTAGCATTTAAACGATCGTTTACTTCTTACATGATCGACTTGCTTTCTATACGATCGTTTAATTTGTGAAACAATTGTTTAACAAAAGAGTCTTTCAAAACATAATGATATATAAGACTTAAAAATTGATATAATTTATCACGTTAATTTTCAAAACATAAAAATTCGGTTGAACCCAACCCAACCCAAATCTCGGGTTGGACTGGGTTGAACCAAAATTTTCAACCCCAACCCGAGACCCAACCTAATTTGAAAAAATCAAAATTTTCAACTCAACCCAACCCACATTTGAGACTAACCCAACTCAACCCATATAATATGAGTTAGGTAGTCCGAGTTGTCAGGTTATTTAGGTTGGACTTACTTCTCTACTTATTTTGTCTTCATATCAGGTAAAATTTGTCTATTATATTATATGTATCAGTTTTGTGATACAGATAGTTATCTATCTTGGTCTATCACTATTCATCATTTAATGCCTCTAAAGTTTTTAAAATATTATTTTTGTTCATTTTGCTATTATATGTTAAATCAATATTTAAAGTTTGAAACATAATTTTGAAAAGCAGTTTTTAGTTTTTTCTTTTTTAAAAAAATATTTACGCATTAACATGAAAAATTATATCAATTTTCATCCCCAGCTCCCAAGTCTATTACATGGAACCTAAAAACTTAAATATGCGATTTACTTTTTATCTTATCCTCCATTTTTTTTGTAAATTAAAAATAAAAGTAAAAATTTGAGATAATTTATTTGAGGAGAAATTATCGTAAATAGCAAAAACACTAAAAATATATATATAATAAAACAAATTTTTATATTCTATCAATAATAGACACTAATAAACATTGATAGACTTTTATTAGTGTCAATCAACACGATACATATTGATGAAAGTCTATCATTGTCTATAATATGAAATTTAGTAAATATTTTGATTCACTTTAGTCCTTTTTAAAATCTCCCTAATTTGAATCTAAAAACAAAACAAGCCGAGTTGATTAATACACAACATCAATAATAATTAAATCAATCTTTTGAAAGTAAATATTTTTAACAAAAATCAACCTAGTTGATTAATACACAACATCAATAATTAAATCAATCTTTTGAAAGTAAATATTTTTAACAAAAATCAACCTATAGTACATAAATCAACCTATAGTACATGATTTTTTTCTTTCAGGCTTCATTAATTTTACTTTATATTTATATGCTCATTAAATGAACTTAAGAATATTTTCAAACAAAAGTGTATAAATTGCAGCACTCATTTAGATTTGAAGATAAATATGGTTGAAATTTACGTCCTAAAACTACTAGTTTGTAGTTTAAATTATATTTTATTCAATTAAGTTGTTATTGAAAACAAAAAAAATATATATATAATCTTGAATTCAATAAACTAAGGTTCCAAGGCTATCTAGTGTAGACTTAAACTTTATGCGAACACATAAATATGGATTAAGTTCGAGTATGTAGCCTAAACAGTCTATAGTATATGAATAAGGTTCGACGTCTTATTCTAGGAACACTATGGATGCAACTCGCTTTGTAATTAGTACAAATGATGTGATCGTAAATTGTTCAAGTAGAGATATAGAAATGGGGGCATCCTATGTAAAAAGTTTACATAAGACTAGAATCATGAAATAGTTACTTTTAAGTTATAACACCATTGACTGTATAAAACTAACTATTTCGATTATTAATGCCCTAGGTAACTTAATCTTAATCCTAAGCTAACTATGAACTTCTGTTAATACAAAATTATCTTTAGATTTGCATAGGTGAGGGTCACTCAACAGCGTTGGCTAAATAAGCCTCCCATTAAAAGGGTAAGGTTGGGTGAATAGCTTGGGACATAGGGTGCAAGCCGAAAATCACTCCTACCCGCTTTAGAGTTAGTAGATAGGTTGTTCCCTTGAGAACTGAATTCAAGCTTTAGACAAGGAACCCCACCCTCTAATTTTCCTGAGAGGGGTTCGATTTATAGGTTAAACCTTAAACCAATTGTTCAATAGTGGATTAGTGAGACTTAAGGAGCAAGATGTAGTCTCAGGGGTAAAAGGATATTTTGACCCAACCGAGGTTACGAACAGCCAATGAAGGATTATTTTACTAATCATGGTTATATCAAATGGACACACATATATCTATAGTGGGAAGTGTAACTACGAGACTTTAGTGGAATGACCCTTTAGTTAACAAATGTTGATTAACTTAGTCTAAAAGGGTTTAGCCAGTTAAACTCTGATCGTTGGAGCCCATAATCTATAGGTCCATTAGGTTCCCCTGCTAGCTCTTATGGAATTAACTTAGAACAATATGTTGGAATAACTCAAATTGTTAGAAGTATGTAAGAGAGAGAAATCGATGTATATATGCGATATAGTTGTCGGTCATCAGTTATCAGTTTGAGATAAAGCTTTATGTTTAAATATGATTTTACTATTAAAAATATGAATGTGGATTCATATTTGAAAGCTCGAAAAATATGGCAATAACCAAAGTTGAAAATGTTGGGTCGATGCCTTAAATCTTGTGGTCTTGTAGTTTGTTATTGTATGTACTATACAAACATTTTATTTATCTAATAAAATAATGTGTTTAATTTTATTTGACACTTAGTTGCATTGACCCACAAAACCAATAAACTAACAACCAAGATTATCTTCTGTAGCTTAAACATGTATGTGGAGACATACAAGTGGATCATGTTTAAGTGATAACCTAAATGGTCTATAGTAGATGGATAAGGTTGGAACCTTATGCAATGCCACCAATCATCCATAGGTATAGACAGAGAGGCAAGAAAGGAATTTCAGGATAGACAACATGGTAGTTAGGGGTGTCAGTGGTCCTGGCTCCACGTGGCAGTAGTAAGAGGGAGCTATATAGTCAGGTATTTTGTGCTAGGGTTGGTATTGAAAAGATTGGGTATATTTTGGGATGAACTGTGTTTCATCAAGAGAGAAACAACCCTCTTATTTGGTTGGAACCTTATTTTGACGACTATATGTTTTGTGTTAACTGTTATAAATTATATAATTGTTCCTCTTGATATTTGTGTGTTGAGTTACAGTGTAGAATATTTGGGTGTTGGTGTTTGCTGCTGGTTTAATTATCTACAGGTTCCTTAATACCTGCCATTGGTATCAGAGCCAGTCGACATCCTAGGGAGGTGGAAGAAAATGACACAAAAAAGAATCGAAGAACGTTTGGACGCTTCGGAAGCAGAGATTGAAGCGATTAAAAAAGAAGTTAAGAGATTACCGACTGTGGAGAAAACAATGAAAAAAATGCACGCCATGTTAACCGAGATGTGTGCGAAATGTCAACGGCATCAAGAGGGGTCGGAACTAACCAGAGTAAGCATCGGCAAGAGGAAGCTTCGACCAGACGACATCATGGAAGGAGACGAAGAAGGAGAAACGTCTCTAAGCTTGGAAACAGGGGTGGGGCAGGATCGAATAAAATTTAAAAAACTGAAAATGTCGGTTTTCAACGGAGAAGACCCAGGCGGTTGAATTTACAGGGCGAAGCATTATTTTCAGATGCATTTACTGAATGGACAAGAGAAACTGAAGATTGCGATAGTTAGTATGGAAGGGAAAGGATTGTGCTGGTTTTGTTGGGCAGAAAATAGAAAGTGTTTTAGATCATGGAAAGAATTGAAGGAACGGATGTATAATCGGTTTCGTTGTCGAGAACATGGGACCAGCTGCGCGCGATTTTTAGCCATCAAACAAGAAAAGTCGGTGAGCGATTACCTGCAACGCTTCGAGGAACTATCAACGCCCCTTTTCCAGTCCGGTTATTCTAGTAAAAAAGAAGGACGGCGGTTGGAGATTTTGCGTCACTACTACAAAAACAGACTCTCTTGACGTTTTTAAACTGTCAAGAATCACTATTCTTGACGGTTTTAAAACCGTCGTTGAAGCCAGCGTCAAGAAAGCCAAAGTTCTTGACGGTTGATAGAAACGTCAAGAATATTGAACGTTGACGTTTACAAACATCAAATATACAAATGTTCATGACAGTTAAAAACCGTCAAGAGTATGAATGTTTGTGACAGTTTAAAACCGTCAAGAGTATAAATGTTCGTGACATTTAATAACCGTCAAGAAATTGATTGTTTATGGCATTAAAAACCGTCAAGAATGCACTTGTTTATGACATTTTAAAACCGTCAAGTATGTTATGAATGTTTTTATAAAAAAAATTGTAATTCAATTATATTTTTGTTCCAGTAATTCAATAATTTTATTTTAACACAAAGCTAGTCACATATAAAGAAGAACTTTCATATATAACAATAACATAGTTAACATTTTTACAAAGAAACTAAGTACACGAAATGTATCGAATTTTCCCAAAGGGATAAATACAAGTAAAATAGAAACTAAACCTTGGAAATATATTTTTACAAAGAAACTAAGTACAAGGTATTGTCGTGGATAACGAAATTACAACAAGTCTTGTCACTAATCAAATATCAATCACTTGCTTGGTAGCTTCATCACTATAGTAAATCAATCGGATATTAGTGCAAAACCTTGGTAATCTGAAATGTGTAGATGTTCCACTTCCACACCATTAGTGTCCTCCGTTTCATGATCTTCTTCAAACCGCCAGAATCTGCATCTCCTTCAAGTCCATTAGGGTACTATTTATTCTTTTCAACATATTCTAAACATGTAATAGAGAAAAACTGACATAAAGAAATGGATACAATATACCGAGTAAAATAAAATACCATGTCAATGCTTGTGAAATAGTTGAAGCAGCTTAAAAGATCACCATCAAATCAGTAAACTTAAAAATCCAAATCAGTAGAGAATTAAATGTTATGATTGAGTCCAAGTTTAACAGCAAAACAATGCAACTACAAGGGAAAAATGTAATTTTCCAAAACTCTGCAAGTGTCATCACATATTAGGAAAAAAAAATGTCTAAAGTTACCTATCTATAAAAAAATTTGATATAAAAGATAGAAGAATACCAAATAAGAATATCATACCATGAACAAGTCCTATCTTTTCACATACAAATGCATCTCCAATTTGGTAATATGAAGTACCAAGAAAATCTACATCCAACAAAAGAGAAGAGAACAATATGAACATCACCAGCAAGAGTAATAGCATTATGAAAAAGAAAATATGCTCAACTAACAAAGTAGTCTCTACACAAAAAAAACCGTTGATAAGGTATAATAATGCAATTATTTCAACCGGAGACACCAAAGAATAAGGTATAGCCATCATTAGTGAGTTTGACAGCAGAAGAGGTAGAGAAGAAGATAAAAGAAGAAATGACAGAGGTTTATGTTTCAGTGGTTCCTCCTGATTATGCCATAACTTCTGATCTTAGATTTAACTGTGTTTGGCTATTCGTTGATTCTTCTGGCAAAGTTATACAAACACCTTCTATTGGTTAAAAGCTTGGATTTGTTTGGAGTGACTTTTCAAATATTCAAGAATGCTTCTTTTGTAACACTAACTAATTAAGAACTCATCTTTTTTCTTTTTAGTAATTTTCAGTATTTGTAAAGTATTATTCTAAACAGGCTGTTAGATTAAGATCATTTGAGTGTAATAATGTTTACCATATACACACTTGTAACTGTAACTAATTAGTACATGCACTGCTAAGAAGCTATTCAACTCGAATTATGTTTTTAGGTGTTAATTCAGTACTCCATCTAAATTTTGAATTCTTTCCATAAAACCACACCTTTACATGTGCACAAAAAATAACCCTCTTCTAGCATTATTGTGATTTAACTTTCATATATATTTGTTTTAATTTTAGTTAAAGTAAAGTAACGATCAATGTGTGTATATATATATATATAATTTCAACATAATTCCAGTGCATAAATTGGAATCTGCTCCAGTTTTGAAAGAAATAATCAAATAAAATTAATGAACACAGGCAAGCAGAGTATAAAATAGAAACGCCCACTTAATAACCTACCACCATGTGATACTTCCTTTGTGAACAACCTAACTATAGCGCGGAAATGCCGTATTCTAGAAAAAAAATTGAGTGCCAGTTGAACATAAATCATACAATACCTAATGTCGCTGTCGCTATTACTCGATTTGCATTCTCCATTCGTGGTGGCGATATAGGCTTTCACGTCTCCATTCATTCGAAACTCCGCAGTTTTTCTTGTTGAACAATAAATATAACGCGCATTGATCCACCATTTTTTCTGAGTACAGATGCAGCGACCTCAAAGAGATCGCCAATACGATGATGAGGGCTGTTGTTTCTTGTCCTTCTTGTTGGGGTCATCTTGCTCGTGGTTGCCATGAGATTTTAGCCCAGATCAAATAAAAGCATACCATTGAGCAACGATAACATAAAGGCACCAACAAAACGGTCGAATGGTGGAAGTGTTGCTAGGTTCTGGTACTCAGTGGACAGCAGGCGACGAACAATCGAAGGTGAAGGATCTGGTACTTAGTTGACGGTAGACGGCGTAAGTGTTGCTAGGTTCTTGAATGACAACAGAAGTGAAGGGAGAACGTTTTCGATCTGGAGAGGTTGAACGTTTTCGCGAAAGGGGCAAAAATCTAGGGCTTTCAAATGGAATTAACGTAATATTTTCTTATATATATATATTTAATAACACTTCGGATCATGTAGGCTGGAGAGGGAAAGGATTTTGACGACGTCTAAAGGCTCCCTTCACGCGCGACTAATTAGGGTTTTAGAAAAGAGAAAATGGACTTAAATGAAACGACGTCGTTTTCCGACTAAATTCTTGACGTTTTTAAAACGTCAAGAATTTTTTTTTATAAATTTCTTGACATTTTTCAAAACGTCAAGGATTTTTTTTATAAATTTCTTGACGTTTTTAAAACGTCGAGTAAAATTTTAAACTCTTGACGTTTAATAAACGTCAAGAATGATGTTTCAGAAAAATTCTTGACGTTTTTTTATTAAAAATGAAATCTTTCTTGACGTTTTTCGAAAAAACGTCAAGAAAGGAAAACAAAAACCATCAAGAAAGCCCATTTTTTTAGTAGTGTGTCGATTATAGGGCTTTGAATCGCGCTACGGTACCTGATAAATTCCCAATTCCATTGATTGATGAGCTGTTTGATGAGTTGAATGGCTCGAGTATTTTCTCCAAGATAGATTTGAAATCGGGTTACCATCAAATCCGGGTACGAGATGAAGACATAAGGAAGACAACCTTCAGAACACATGAGGGTCATTACAAGTTTCTTGTTATGCCGTTTGGCCTCACGAACGCTCCGGCGACATTCCAAGCTCTAATGAATCAGGTGTTTAAACCTTACTTGTGTAAATTCTTGCTAGTATTTTTTTATGACATTCTGGTTTACAGCAAAGACGCATCAACCCATTTAGAACATCTCACCTTGGTGTTTCAATAACTGAGACAGCATAGCCTATTTGCGAATCAAAAGAAGTGCCAGTTTGCCAAAGCCCGGATTGAGTACTTGGGCCATTGGGTGTCGGAAAAAGGGGTAGAAGCTGATCAAGAGAAGATTAGGACTATGCTGGAATGGCCAATTCCGAAAAATGTAAGAGAATTGCGAGGGTTCTTGGGATTAACGGGTTACTACAGACGTTTTGTGGCAAATTATGGTGCTATCGCCACTTCTCTAACTCGGTTGACAAAGAAAAACAGCTTCTGATGGACAGAAGAAGTGACCCAAGCATTTGAATTACTGAAGAAAGCGATGGTTACATTACCAGTCCTAGCCCTACCGAATTTTCAGTTACCATTTGAAATAGAAACGGACGCTTCAGAGTTCAGTCTCGGGGCAATTTTATCACAAAATAAGAGACCTATTGCATACTTTAGCCAGGGACTCTCCGAGACAGCCAAAGAGAGATCCATTTATGAGAGAGAGCTGATGGCAATTGTGTTAGCGGTTGAGAAATGGTGACACTACTTGTTGGGACATCGCTTTATTGTATACACTGACCAAAAAGCCTTGCGGCACATCTGGGAGCAAAGGGAGATTTTGTCGGGCATCCAAAAATGGGTAATGAAATTGATCGGCTTCAATTTCGAAATTTTTTATCGAGCGGGACCGGAGAACAAGGCAGCAGATGCACTTTTGCGAATTCCGGTAGAGGCACAACTGAATGTGATTAGCGTACCCTCCTTGTTGGACCTCGAGGCAGTGGAGAAAGAAGTTCAAGAGGATGAGACGTTTAAAAATATATTTGAACAAGTGATTCAGAACCCGAAATGTGTGCCTCATTATGTGGTACGCCATGGCAAATTATTCTTCAAAGGCAGATTGGTTCCCCCAAGGACATCCAGCTTAATTCCGACCATCCTCCACACTTTCCACGATTCCGTGATTGGGGGCCATTCGGGACAGTTACAGACATATAAAAGAATTGCGACAGAACTGTTTTGGGAAGGAATGAAGAGTGACATCAAAAGTTACATTGACCAATGCCCAGTTTGCCAGCAAAACAAAATACAAGTCTTGTCTCCAGCTGGCTTGTTGCAGCCCCTCCCCATTCCCAACAGAATTTGGGAAGATATATCAATGGACTCTATAGAAGGCTTGTCGCGATCCAAGGGGTTTGACACGATCCTTGTGGTGGTAGATCGCCTTAGTAAGTACGCTCACTTTTTAACATTGGAACATCCATTTTCTGCCAAAACAGTAGCCACGTTATTCATAAAGGAAGTGGTTTGTCTCCATGGGTACCCCCGCTCCATTGTATCTGGTAGGGACCGTATGTTCTTGAGTCACTTTTGGAAAGAGATCTTCCGTTTGCAAGGAACCCAATTGAAGAGAAGCACAACCTGCCACCCGCAAAAGGATGGGCAGTCGGAAGTGGTGAACAAGAGTGTGGAGCTGTACTTGCGATGTTTTTGTCACGAAAAGCCAACGACATGGAGTGAAAAACTAGCTTGGGCAGAGTACTGGTATAACACCACCTTCCAAGCTTCCATACGAAACACCCCCTATGCAGTCGTTTATGGACGACCTCCCTCCAATTATTTCATATGGACAGTCGGGTCGTACTCCAAATGATTCAATAGAATCACAATTGCAGGCCAGAGATGAGCTGCTGATTACTCTAAAGCATCACTTACAACACGCCCAAGCACAAATCAAGAAATTTGCGGATGTACACCATTGAGATGTGGTGTTCGACATTAGTGATTGGGTCTATTTAAAAATACAGTCGTATAGACAGCAGTCGTTGGCTAAAAAACGATGCGAAAAGCTGTCATCAAAATATTTTGGACCCTACATGGTATTAGGGAGGGTAGGGGAAGTGGCCTATCTACTAGATCTACCAGACACTGCTCGAATCCACCCCGTGTTCCACGTGTCACAACAAAAAAAGGCTGTGGGAGACAAGCACCATGTGCAACTAGACATCTCCTTACTCAACGACCAAATGGAATTAGTGCTCGAGCCCGAAAATGTGACTGAACTGTGTTGGAATGATACTGAACGTGATTGGGAGTATTTAGTTAAGTGGAAAGATCAACCAGCACACGAAGCCACATGGGAATCGTATGCGGTGCTTACAAACGAATACCCCGAATTATCTAACGGACACAAAAATATATTTACAATAAGAAAAGTGAAACTATTAGACTTTAGTGAAATGACTAATAGTTAATGAATAGAGATTAATTTAATTAAAGAGTTTAATTAATTAATCTCATATCATTAGAGCTTCAATTTATAAGTCCATAAGATCCCCTTGTTAGCTTAATAAAGGATAAACGAGAATCAAATTTATTTTTGTTTAAATTGATAAAAGGAAATAAATTGTATATGATACAATTAATACAATGTATTTGATACACTATAATATAAAGTTTTTATGAGAGAAGTTAATATTTGAATATGATTCAAATAATAATATGAATAAGATTCATAAATAAAGTATAGGTTAAAATTAATATGGATTCGATTTATATGAGAAATATAGATCATATCACAGATTTAAACCATTGGTTATATTATATATTATATAAAATAAAGTTTATATTATATGAGATATAATATGATTTAAATTTATATTAATTTTATTTTGTTTTTAATTAATATACTTTTATTTAAAAGAATACCTCCGTTCGAAGTTATTCTACATGATGGAGAGGGAAGGGAGTTATTTGATAACTTCTCTCTCCATCTCTCATGCAAAAAATAAAAACAAAAGAGATTGTTAAGATAATTCTTCTTCTCCTTCGTTTTGATGATTACAAGCTCTCTCTTCCAAAAAGAAGTAAAGAAATCTTTCTAAAAGAAATTCTTTTTACCAAACCAAATCAAACCCTACAACTCTATGTTGATTTTCATTTTGAGGATAACAAAGCAAACTTCGTGGTATTCTTAGGAGGTTCAAGAATTCTTAGGAGATTCTAGACATGTTAGTTTTCTTTTTTTTTTTCCTCCTTAAGAAGAACGCTTAGGTGTTTTCTCTGAATTTTGTGTTCTTCAAATTGAATTTCTTTTGCACAGCGTTCACACACTTCCGCTACGAGAATTTCATTCCTTCATAAAAAATCAAAATGTTGACTTTTGACTTTGATAAGTTAAATTTTGATCGACTTGATCTTAAAAAATTATTTAAATTTTTGAAAAATGAATGCAGATTGCTTGGAAGGTCGAAATTAGTAAAGACGAACAAAATGGTAAAATGTTGACTTTTGACTTTTACTTAAATGGTCAAATAGTCATGTCACCCTTCGACTAGAGTTAGTGGAAATTTTTAACATTTTGTTGGATAATCATTAATAACAATGAAATGTGAGGTGTTAATTAAATGTGAGGTGTTAATTAAATGTGAAGTTTTTACATGCATTTTGCATGTTAGTTTTTTATAAAATTGTTTGAAAAATAATTTTCATAAAATATTTGATAATTTTTTAAATTATTCAATTTAATTTCACAAGAATATTTCACCTCTCTTGGTTTTTCCTCAAATCTCCATATCTCTCTCCTTCATTCCTTCACTTACCGAGTCCCACCACCCGATTCGAAGTCCAAAGAATAGCAGTTTAACATTAGTGGTGGTCTTTAGTTCATGTTTGTGAGAAGATTACAAGGATCAAAAAGCTTCAAATGTACAATATTCTATAAACCCTAATTTTGTTTAATTAGGGTAGTGTTGTTGAATGTTAATTTCTAAATCGTTTAGATGCAATTAGGGTAAAGTTGATCCATTTTTTCCATTGCGCATGTCTACTATTTTTCATCAAATATTAATAACATTGATTGAAGTTTAAGGTCCCATTTGATGAAATCAATCATTATCGGATAAAAATGGATATATATTTTTGGGGCTTTTGCTAAAAAAAAATTATGATAATAGAACTCATGTCACAAAAATTTTTAAATTTGCAAAAGTAACAAATTTAAAAGTGATGATCCTCTGATAGCCCTATGATTACCATTTGATAACTCTATGGTTACCGTCTGATATCACTAATTTTGTCATATTCGCAATATACAAAAAATTAGTATCATGGGCTATTTTTTTCGAAGTGTTTGTTAGTTGATGCAATATTCCTATATTTTTTCCAATTCAAGGTAAATTTTATATTTTTATTTAAAAAAAAACAGACTAAATAGTTCTTAAATACGTGATTGACACAAAGTTTAGTAGGTGAAGATAAGTTTAATTATATATCATTTGTCACAAATTGATAGCTTATTTGATGCTGTGAGATTAATTTTTGAAGGATTTGTAGAAGAATCCTCAACTTGGAAGTCGAGATATGGTTATGTGAGCTCTCTCTTACATCTTTCATTACCAATCAATAATCTCACATTATATGTAATCATATACAAGCTCGTTATGGTCCATCCATTACTTCTTAATTATTGTATGTATTTCATATATTTAGTTTTCATTTTATTTCGTTGTAGGTATCCTATTGTTGTTTCTTTGGTCATCTGATCTATTTATTTTAAATTAATATGATAAATAATAAATGGTTTGTGTTTAACTGTTATCCTTTTTTTTTAAAATCAACTGGTTTAATTTGAAATAACTTTTCAAATGCTTACTTAATTATATATAAATGTCATCTGAAACAAGTTGCCTTAAATAGTTTTTGGCTGCCAGTTTCTTAAAATCTTTACTAGTGGTTAGATATATTAATTGTCATGGGGAGGGGGGGTTTGCATGTTTTATACATCTGCTAGTTTCCATATATTATTTCACCAATTGAATCATGATGCAAATCGTTTTGAGTTGACACCAAAATGAGAATAAAATGCTTATTGAAATGAAGATTTATTTACAAAGTTTAAGAAAACCTAGAAACCAGCTCTAAATGGTATGCCAGTTTGAGGCAACCATTGAGTCCCATTAATAAATGTTTCAACAGTAAAAGTTGCAACTTCTTTTGCGTTATTTAACGCATGATAACCAGGCCAATTAACCCTTTGAGAAGTGTTGGCTCCTCCACCACTGTTATTGTATTCTGCATAATACAATAAATTCTCTGGCACTCCCGGCCACTCCAACCATCCTTTAGGTTGAACCACGTTGTCAAGAAATGAATCAATGAAAACAACCATTGAGTACATTCTCCATGGTCGTCCAAGAAACACCGTTACGTTGTCCTTACTTGGTGCTATCTCTGGCGACACAGTCACATTGCAGTTTTGGAAGATGAAGCCGCTCAGAGAATTTAAACTTGGTTTCGATTGTGCTGTTACGGTAATTTGAACGTCAAATAATCGAGCGTATATATTACAATCTTGGAATACAACAAGTCCATTTCCAAAAATGAAGTCGACGCTTCCATAGATATCGCATTCTTTGAAGAACTGGGGAAGTGCTCCAGCATAGAGAGTATCTTGATAACCCAAAAACACACACTTGTAGTAAGCTGTGTGTGTTGCTTGGTCAAGAAGAGCAATTGCTTGGCCTTCATTTGGTCCAGCAGTGTTTTGAAAGGTCAAGAACTGAGCCATGAAGTTTGATCCATTTACAGCTTCCAAAATCAAACATTGGTTTGAGTAATAAATTATAAAATTTACTAATAATTTGATTTTTTAAAATTAAACCTATATTTTTTTCGTCAACTTCTTACAAAATTAAAGGTAAAATGGTGTTTATATATAGATCTAATTTTTTTTAAAAAAATTACAAAAATGATTACTAAATAAGTAAGTCTTTGTTAAAATGAGGGTTGAGATAGTTGAAGCTTACTGAGAGTCGCAGAAGATGCCGTGGAGGACCCAGTGCCATTACTTCGATTGTTAACGATGATGGTAGTAGAAGAATCATCTCCAATTAAAGCAATACAAGTTTTCTCGTATGGAACTTCAATAATCTCCTGGTAAGTTCCAGGTTTGACATGAATGTAAAATCTTGTCGTACTAAAATTGGGTGCTGCTGCTATAGCATCGTTAATTTTAATAAAATTTTCTGTACCATCTAAAGACACTGTGGAATTGAAACTAAAGCAATCAGAAAACTCAACAATAACAACAACTAACAAATACAGTACAAAGATCATTTCAAGTGTGAATATTGTCATGATTGTTAAGTTGAAAGTAATAGACAAAATATTATTGAATGCAAAAAGGATATGTGAAAATAGGGACTAGGAAGCCCTTGTATTTATAGAGAATGGATGGTTCATTAAAAATTCATTTGGTTTAATACTAATTAATGTAGTAAACTAAAATACATCTTTAAAAGGAAAAAAAAGGTTAGATCGAGGATTTATGCATGCAATCAATGGATACATTTTTCTTGATTTAAATCATCAAAATTAATGAATATGTCATTAAACAGCATTTTCCTATCAAATTTGGTTCATTATTATTAAAATAAATTAACTATTATGTGTTAAGAATAGTTATTTTTCACAACAGTTTATTTTTATTTTCGTTTAGGTATGTTTTCTTACCATTTTCTCCTCTAAATCTTCTTTTAATTGAAAATATTGCCCCCATTTCGTGGTGTTTTTTGTTGCCTCTTTTTAAAACGCTATGGAAGAAAGGCAGAATAAATCTCAGCTTTTTTGCATAAAATTCATTTAATATTTTCCCCATTTTTTTTCTTAACTTGACAATTTGATCTTTTCTCCTTTTATATTTTACTTGAACTCACATTTCTTCTCCATTTACCCAATTTCAGTCCTCTCTTGCATATTTGTTTGTCTTCTCCTTTATTGTATTTTGTTTATCTTTTTTTTTTTTTTTTTTGTTTTACCATTCTTTTAGATTCTAGCAACTCCTTTTTACTATTGTTCGCCATCTTCATTTTGCTGTAAATTTTCATTAGATTTTTCTCTCTCATTTATTGTTGTTTGTAATCACAATATATGTATAGTTTGTGTATCATTATTACTTTAGCATAATGTAATACATATATTTGGTCGATATGTCTGTAAAAAATTTACAAATACACATATCAATGGTAAGGTTATAATGATGCACAAATTTGAAAGAATTTATATTTGGAGGACAAAACTGCATACGGTATATATGGAAAATACAGTTCGTTGTATATACATGTGTGTTAAAAAGGTGTGTTTAAAAAAGATATATATATGGCAGGATAAGAATAATGCACACTATTTTACTTTATTGAGAGCATAAGAATTTGATTTTTCTTGTTTAAAATTAACATGCTAAAACAAATAAAAAATACCTTAAAAAAAAAAGGAGGAAAAGACAGGAATAATTCTCAGCTTTTTTTTTTTTTTGTGTGCATAAAATGCATTTAATCTTTTCCTCCTTTTTTGAAAAAATAACATACTTCATGGGTTTTTTTGATTGTCACACCCCAAACCATACTACGACGAAAACACCGAAGTAGTAGGATAAGGATACGAGTTGTTACAACCTTGAAATTTTCTTATCATAAAATATTATTTTCGAACTTTTTTTAAACTATTAACAACACTCAAAACGTAATGATGGTCAATGTAACGCCAAACAAAATAAATACAAACCAAAACGTATACTTTATTAATAACATGCGTTTCATACATTATTACAATACTTTGACCAAATAACCAAGACTTAACCATTTCCAAAACGCCTTGAATCACCTCACCGAAAATCCTTCAACCTTATTCTCTAATTGGTCTAAATGTTGATCCTGGAAGATAGATTTTTAAAACGCAAGTCTAAAAGACAGTGAGATTTTATGAAAACCTTTCATAATACATTTTTATAATATTTCGCAAAAATAATATCAAATCATTTAAACATACCGACAAATCATTTTATTTCGCATAAATATTTATTTATGCTTAACAAATCATATCAATTTGTCAAGGATCCTAAGTCGTTCTCTACACTTGGTCTCATTACCTCGTGTTTAGACTATTGTATCAACAACATCCGAGAACATACAAATTTGTCCTTGTTGCTCATGTCGCTAAGCTTTATAAGCTCATTTCAATGCATAAGTCATCTTCTTATCACCATGTAGCACGTACACTCCATGATGACCTTGACTCTTTATGTTCACATAAAATTTAGCATCATCCCAAAAAAACATAGTATTGAAATCATCAAATCAAGCTTTAACATTATACATCATGCTTGAAAACATAACTTTTCATACATGTAGATACTTTTATTTATTTGTTTGTTTGGTTTCTTTTTTAAGAATTTGAATTTGAATTTAAATTTTAAATCTTTTAAAACAAAAACATATTTAAAAATAAAAGATAAAAAGATTGTTTCCCTTCCTATTTTTTCTACCATCCCCCTATTTTTATTTTCCTTCGTCACCACGCTCATACTTTCTCATCCTCCCACTTTCTCCCACTCTCTCACTTTCTCTCACTCTCCCACCTTCTCTCCTAGTCTCTACCCCACTTCACTATCTAGAAAACAATCGACCTTGCCCTATAAAAAGAGAAGAGAAGATTCTTTTTGGGAAGATTTTTTAAATTTCAGGGTGCACGTAAAAAGGAAATCTTTTCATATGTTTGTGGTTTGGGAAGAGATTGAGAGATCAAAAAAGAAACCTTTTGCTCTAATTTAAGGTAGACATGTTGGTAAGTTTTTTTTTAAGTCCATTTAATTACTACGGAATTTATTGTTTTTTCTTTTTAAATTCATGGTTGATGATTTTGCGTTAATTATTTGGCACCCATTTGGGTGCTGTGTTAATTGTTCATTTGAATAACTTATTTGGCTCATACGTTAATTATTCATTTTATTAATTAATTAGCATCTTTGCATTGTGTTAATTACTGTCATAATATCGCATACTGTGGAAAGTCCTTATATGACAGTTTTAAAAAACTGTCACAATAAGTGTTTTCATGACAGAAAATAAATGTCATTATTTAATATTTTATGACAACAAATAATTCTCATCATTTGCATATTAATGACCGTTATAAAAACGTCACAAATTCGTATAATATGACATTTTTTTCCTGTCAAGTATATGACAATCGTGACAGTTTTTGCAAAATCAAATGCCATTGTTTTGATATTAATGACAGTTACAAAATGTCATGAATTCGTATATTATGACATGTTTTCTATCGTATATTCCTCAATTTCTGTTCTTCTTGACGCTTTGCCATTATACTAACCAATTCAATGGCAAGAATATTCTAATACATCACACCCATATGAAAACAACGAGTCAACACTTTAATATATATACATAATAATACACTTTGTAATATTTGTACACTCATTGATTACTAATCATTTTTTGTTAAAATGTAGTTTACATGTAAAAAGAATAAACATTGACATCTTTATCTAACAACAAGCCTAAAATTAGTACATTGGAACCAAGATTTTGCTACCAACCATACAAAAAGTCTTATATCAATCAAAATTGCTCCAAGTTGGCTTCACTGCTCCAATGAATTCTTTTTAACCTAGTAAGAAAGAAAAATCTCATTTTAGAGTATAACTAAAGAACATTATCTAAAAGAATGTTCTATTTAAAGCTAATTAAGACACCGTGAAAATGACACACAACAGAGAAGAACAACTACTATAGCTTTAATTATAACATTTTCCAATCAAGTTTGAAACAATTTACATGTAAATAAAAAACAGAAAAGTATGGAATTCCAACCCTTAATAAAAACCATTGAAAATGGCATATACAAAATATATGGGTTGACCCAATGGGTAGTGAACAAAGGAGCAAGTTAATAAATTATGACATTGTTAAACCTTAGTGGGTTTAAACATATGTCCTTAGCCAATATGTCAGACATCAATACTCTCATTGATATAAGATTGAAAAAAAAAACACAATAGTAAGATTATAGGAGAAAAAGAAGAGGGCACACTTCTTGTTATAAAATAGAGTGCCCTTGACCTCATGCAAACTGTTCAATTCCAGCCCCCCATCCTTATTTATCCTAACATGACAGGCTATATTATCAGCCAAGTTTCATAAAAAATGTTGACACACAAGAAAACGATAATAACCCCCCCCCCCCCCCCCCCCCAATTCCCTTCGGCACTCAATTCAAGCATCCCATCTAAAATGTCCAACAAACGGATATATGAATCAACAGTAGAGGGATATGAATCAACATTTGGAAATGAAGCAACAAAGTAGATTCAAATTATAAAATTACAGATAATGTACCAAGGTAGAATCCCAAATAATTGTGCATTGTGAGATATATGCCCCTAAACAAAAGGGTTCCTTGGACACGAACTTATACTTCAAAAATATTGGAGTGTTCCTAAGAAAAAAATATAAATACTTATACTCACAAAAATAAAAGAGGTATTATTGGGCAATATGAACAAATACTATCCATCTATATTGCCTTACAAAAGGAATCTTAAAAGTATAGTAACAAAAATTGGCTAAAATATATGCACAAAATTATTTGAGACAAGTAATGTTACATAGAACCATAGGTACAAGAATACTTTGATTCACTTATATTTACACAGCAGAAGCCATGCTTTAGAAATTTGGCATATTGTAACCATTCCACCAAAGCATTTTTAGTCACCTATGAAATTTCAACAGAAGGCCGTAGGATATCTTACAATTAATTTGATGCAGTGTAAGACGGATGTGTTGTGAGGGATAGGTCATTTAAGATAATTATTAGCAAGATTTATGGATCATAGCAAAGAAATATTTGCATCAAAAGTTTGAAAAATATATTGTAGACAACATGTAACTCACAATTCAAACAACTTATCCAGTTTCTCGAGTTCAGAAGGAATATCATTCAATTGCCTAGAAAAATTAAACTCAATTGCTAAAGTTGTCTAATAAGTACACAAAAAATGTTTCCTAAACATGTTTAAGCACGTTTCTTCTTCTAACATACTAAAATATGTTCCT
>NC_026658.2:10688138-10730724 GCF_000004075.3 Cucumis sativus
TATCAAAACACGTTTAGGAAGAAATGATCATTTAAGCACATTTAGGAAGAAATGTGTTTCCTAAATACGTTTTAGCGCATTTCTTCTTCTAACATGCATAAATATGTTCCTTATCAAAATACGTTTAGGAAGAAATGATCATTTAAGCACGCATAAAGTAAAATTAAGAAAAAGACTACCATAGCTATAAGATAGTCATAGCACTTCAACATGTATTTAGGCTCAAGAACCACTAGAACACCCCTAAAAAGGTAAACTCACACCCACACACTAAGAGAGAGAGAACCTGAAATTCTTTGAAGTATATAAAACATGTATCATATAGAGAAGAAAGTCCATGCTATCTGAAACACGGGAACAATAAGGATTGCATAAAATAGGAAAAGTCCACAATCAAAAGAGAACCAAACCATCTAGTAAACACTGAAAAGAGTAAAAGTCACATGGAATGATGTTCTTTTAGTATGAATATACTCAAATTGTGAAATGGGCTAAAGTAATTTCTACCAAAGAAATTTCCACTTCAAAGAAGAAAGAAGAAATCTGATGTTGAGATTCCCACTTGAAAGAAATATGAAATGAAAATGTTTTGTCAATTAAAAAGTGGTATCACTCAACCACATTAAACCAAATAAAATAATAGGTAAAGATTAAAAAAAAAAAAGGAAAAACAATGAACTAAGAGTTCTATGAAATGGATCTGCTGAAAGAATTGGAACTTTCCCACATTTATTACTCGTTTCTTTGAGCATATAAGTTGTACAGACATGTTCAAATTTGAATTATCTTCATATGCTTTTACTTGGATGTTGAATCATTTAACTTCCTTATCTGATTCTTCTAAAATTGCAAAGAAAGGAGTGAATTATTGAAAGGACGTTCATTTGTAAATATAGAAATGGAATTTAGGCATTTTATATTTGTACAATAAAATACCGAATCGCAGGTAATAATTGGGCGCTGATAAACATATGTTCATCTTCACCTTCAAATATAGAACATATTACCTCCCAATAACCCGGTATAGATGCTAAAATGTCTTTTCCTTTTCTATGTCCATGCTCCTAAACAATCATAAATCACAATCTTAAATAAGGAACACTATCCCCATATCCCACTACAACTATAATTTTTCCCATAATTACCTTTGCTTCTTGCAAATATTCTAGCACAACCCCAGTACTCTTATTAAGCCCTCTAATCACTTTCATCAGTGTGTTTTCATTGATAAGATCCCCTAAAAATAGATTTCCCAGGTATTCAAGAAATTATTAGATTATGAAATAATTAAAAAGAAAATAACTTGGCAGCTAGGGCATATAGTACAATACATAAAATTCAACCTCATTTGTAATTATATTACTACAAATTGCAATTAACTCAACTTGAAGTGACTTTTTTTTTTGTAACTATGAGAGGAGCACTAAAATAGAGTTGCAAGTTTTCAACTACTCAAGATAAATATTTCTTTTAAATAAAATTTGTGATTAGAAGGACAATAACCTATCATTAAGTGTGGCAAATGAACCAACAAAGTTACATTCAACCAACTAGAAAAATAATAGCCAAATAAAAAATTAAATAGCTAAACTACTAGCAATTAATATTTAAAAATGGTAAAATGCAAATCATTCATTATAGCTACACTACAAGAAAAATGGTCTACGATGACAGTTATTTTATGTCGTAAATGAACCCTATGCATTAGAGAGTGTCTAAAGAATAAACTAAAACTCAGAGAGCTAATAAAACATATTATTAGCTAGCGTGAGAGAGGCATTCCTTCTAATTGACAGGAATGCACCTAAAGTAAGTTTAGATCAAGACAACTGTTGTTTCTTCAAAATTTTCAAATTTACTCCTCTTGGAAAGATCTAGCATGGTAAGTGACAAATAAAATTATACCACACAAAATAAATCTTTGTCGAAGAATACCCAATATCAACAATGAACCTACAACACATCTATCCAAAAATGCAAATATTACAAACAAGGTTTAGGGAGCTTTGTTGAAAAGAGTCATATGAAAAGTTCACTTAGCTTTATAAAGGAGGTCTATACTAAGTGCATTATAAATGATGAGATAATATTACGCACGATATGAAGCATATACCAGAAAATAAAAAATAAAAAATATAGCCTCCATTGTAACAAAATAACTATACTTTAGAAATGCATAAATTATAATCATACCTTCACTGTATGTCTTAGGTTCCCACTTTAATGATATGGTTTTTGCAAGCCATTTTAATTCACCACCTTTTTTAGTTTTCCTTTCAATATAGAAGAACATGTAGTAATTTTTGTTGCTACAATACTTATTGTAAGAAAGGGAGAGAGAACATATCAATAATTATCAATAATCACTTTCCTCTATCCTTCAACAAAACAAGACATAATTTCAATCCAAATCAAATAAAAGAATTTTATGTTACAAAAGAAACCGTAATGCTTTCAAGATTGCAAGATCATAATAGAGAAAAAAAAAAAAAGAGTGAAGGTTAGCCTTCTTTTTGAAAGATAATAACAACGGAAAATAGAATTCAATGATACATTTAGGTTTAATAGCAAATGTCTTACCTCACAAATATCAGACTTCTCTCTGCCTAAGAGAAGTAAGACCATTATTGCATACTGACTCACAACACCAATAAAAAGAAATATAACTCACAACTATAACAAGGCCAAAACAATTGCTTAAATTGATGGTTTATCAGAGCTTCCAATAAATCAAGATAAGTTCATTAGCAACATAAATAATTTATTTCTTGCTCATAGTGAAAACATTTATAACTCTTTTTCATCTTCAATCATTAATAAATCAAGAGTAACCAAATTACAACAATTTAGTAATGAGTTAGATAACAAGTACTTGTGTTCAAGTTTATATATATAGTTTGTTTATGCTATGACTATTATGCAATTACAATACAATTCAATAGAAAAATCAAAAGTTCTCAAATTCACTTGGAAAATGTAGGCATAAACAAAAAGACCATACACATTATCAAAGTTTAAAATCTCACATTTCATTTTTCATTCTTTTTTTCTCAAAGCTTCAGCCCATAGCCACAAATCTCTCTTGACCTTGATTGCCTAATTCGAAAGAACAAAAATCAATTAAAAATCAACCAACTGCTTCATTGATGCATTTCATCGAACACATTGTAAGCTACCAAAATGCTTCATCACATAGCCAACCATGAAAAAAATATGTAGATTGACATTAGAAAAATGATCGTAAACAACAATATTGAATAGGATGGTAGACAAAACAAACACGTATCTCCTATAAAAATAAAACTATGAGAGATGTTTTTCAGACAAAGAACCATCAATATATCACAAAAACCATCAAAGAAAAGAATTTCAATAAGCAAAGCAGTGAAGAAATTTGTATCGATTCCATCATCAAATGGGAAAAAAATGAGACACCAAACTGGTGAAATCTTTGTTGGCTAAAATTTACATCAATATTCCATTGGCACCTTTAAAATTAGCTTGTTGTAAAACAGACTAATATAAAAGAAATAAGAAAAAAAAAAAAAAACAATGTCACAACCACATATTACTATATTACTATACAAATACAAACAATAGAAATAATGAAAACTTTGATTGAATACCCAAATATTGTGGATAAAATGAAAGCATTTGAAGAGAAATGAGAAGAAAATGGGAGTGAAAATGAAAACTTTGGTTGAATACCACTACTCTGCGTACTTTGCCATTCTCCTTCCCTATACCTCTAAATCAATTCATCTTATGGAGTTAACAAATGCTTTAACCAATTCAAAATAATGGGTTTTTTGCAATCATTGAAAATTAAATGGGGAACACATTGCACAAAATCATTACCATCAAATGGAATAGTGAGTTTTGTTCAATTTCTTACACCCTACTGATTAAACTCAGAAAAGAGAAAGACACAAAAGTGAAGGTATTAAACACTAACTTGTCTTTAAAACCTTTAAAATGAGTGTGGGTCACCTTCGAGGAGAAAATGAGTGTGGTTCGCTGCCTTCGAAATGTTTAGACTTGACGTTGCCGTAGGTCTCCGTCACTGAGAAGAAAGGTAGTAGAGATGCAGAAGAATGGAGTTGGGGTTGGGTTTTTTGGGGTTCTATCGTGAGTATGATAATGAAGAAAGGGGAAATAAAAGTAAATTTATATTTTAATAATTTTTAATGAAAAGTTGGAGGAAAATTAAGGAGGAAAAATAATATTTTAATAAAAAATATTTTTTATTATTTATATTTAATGACATTTAAAAATTGTAATAGATTTATGCTGTCATAATGATGTAAATCAAAATAGAACTAATTTCTCAAATGAATTCTCTGCCAATAATGGCTAAGAGATGGAGTATTTATTGAGGATTTGTAAGTAGTTACAAGTAACTGTTTATGAAACAGTTAAGTATTCAATTGTTTCAACTAATTATAGCTTAACTATTTTATTAACTAGAGTTGTCTTTTATTTTAACTAACGATAGCCTTATTCTTATTACATCATTCCACCTCCTAGCATCAAACTCATCCCGAGTTTGTCATGAAAGTTGAAATCCATCCGGTTAGTGGAGTATAACCAAACCAACCTCCTACATTTTGGACAAAAATATTGTGATCGAAGGGATAAAATCAAGACAAAAAATCAAATATGGCCACTAAAAGATAAATCTCTCCATCGGCCATAAACCCAAAAAGATGTTCCCTTCAATCTCATTTAAACCCGTCTTCAAAGAATCAATTTCAAAATAATTAACTTTTGAAGAAAATCCTTTCAGAATCACATTTTCTTTATTATTCGCTTCAAGTTCTTCGACGGTTTAAAGATTCATTTTCACCGCAACCAATGTGTCGTTGATCTTTTGCTCGGTGTTTGATACTTCTTTTTCAACTTCTTTGTTGAATTTTTCTTCACCTGTGACCACTTCCAAGTCAACATTTTCAAATTATTGTTCTTCAATTTTATCTTCATGATTTTCTATTTGACAATTTTCCAACCGTGATTTCTCTGTCTTCTCTTTTGTATATGAAACCAATCTGTTCTTGGACTCTAGCAAATAGATTGATGGTTGATCTACACGTTGAATCTTTATCTCCAATGAAAGATGATTTCTTGGAAAATTAGTTTGATTGGATCGTTGGGCCATTTTTTGATATTGTCCCTTTCTTATTTTGTCCCAAACTGTTTTAGAAACATCATCGAAGTCACTAGAATCACTTTTCCAATTTGGATGATGATAGATTCTTTAAGAAAATCGAGCATGGCCAAAATTTGAATGTTAAAATTCTTCTTCCAAACCACTTGAATAAGAATTCCAGCATTGTTTATGGAAGTACAATTGATTTACTTGTTTATACCAACGACTGGTTTTTTTTCTCCTACCATCAGCATGTGACCAAAACCTTTTGTTATGATCATTTACTGTACATTCTTGCCATTCATCATGATTGAAGTTCTTGGTAATAATCTTGGTATCTTGGAAGAGGTTCTTGATAATCTTGGACTGGTCTCCTTCTTTTTGAGCTCCAAAACTTCCTTCTTGACTGTCATCATCGGCATATTGTAGTGGAATGTCCATCGGCCTCCTCCTTTGATCGTTTCTTTCATTGGGCAAGTTTCTAAAGTTCCTTCACGCTAGCAGGCCTCCTTTGTTTTCTCCATTTCGGTCATAGTCTTCAATCCTTGTCAGTGTCGGCAGTCCATCCATCCTTTGAGTTAGAGAGTCCAAGTTGTCCATTACTCTATTCATCTTATTGTGTAAATCTCCCAAGGAGTCTTCGACGGCCAGCAAGCGTATTGTGGATGTCCTTGGAGAAAAGGTGGTGATCTCCTCCACCTCTTCTTGCTAGTTATTCCCCGCAGAAGGGATTGCTCCTCTCTGGCCAGCCATCCGTCCAAGGATCGGGGCTGCTCTGATACCACTTGATGTAAATCAAAGTAGAACTAATTTCTCAAATGAATTCTCTGCCAATAATGGCTAAGAGATGGAGTATTTATTGAGGATTTGTAAGTAGTTACAGGTAACTATTTATGAAACAGTTAAGTATTTAATTGTTTCAACTAATTACAACTTAACTGTTTTATTAACTAGAGTTGTATTATATTTTAACTAACTATAGCCTTATTCTTATTACATCACATAAATTCTTCGAATTAGAAAAATTCCATTTTTTCCTGTAAAACACGTGAGTTTTGACCTTTTGTGACAGTTTTTTCTTTCCTCCTTTTAATTTAGGATGTATACAACTGTTGTAGTAGGTAGTTTTTATTGTAGTAATATCATCGAGTCAGACCACTTTTGAGTTCCCTTGCCCTTGTTAGGTTGACACTCAATGGCGTAATTATATAGCGACTCAAGTTGTCACACCCCATCCTGGAGCACCTCCTCACTAGACCCGAGGTGTGGCGTGAAGCCAACCCACATCATTCTTCTTCTAACAATGTCTATCAACCCTTCTTAACGTGCAACTCTTATCTAAAACCCTTTATGACTTTAAACATGTATTACAGACAACTACAACCAAATCTTCTATTAGTTTAGTTACAAATTATCATGCATGCATGGAATAAGTTGTACAAAATCATATCACTTGTAGCAGATTAGGTGGAGCTTTAACAGGCGTCAAAACCACGATATCTACCTATAAGGTAAATGAACATTGAAAGCATGAGCTATAAAGCCCTGTAAGTAAGCTTTAAAATAGAACATGCTTACTGAAACAAGTATGCAACATATATAAAACAATCTTATAAAGTACTTTTCTAAGCAAATATTTCTAGCAAAGCAACTCAGGGCGGGAAGCAACAAGTTTGACTTTACTATATTGTGGTAAGGGATACTGAATACTCCCAACGTCTTCCTTTCCAACCTTAACTCTACGATGTAGCAGGGTGTCACAATCGCAATCTTTTAACCTCGGGACAAGCGATTGTGCGGCACTTGTTCGACCCAGTCAACAAGTCAGCCGATCAAAATCCAAAAATCGCGAACAAACTCACGGTACGATTCAACCTCCCGTCACGTTTTTTATAAAATATTTTATAAAACGTGATAGAGAAATAATTGCATTGAAATCATTGTTAAAACAAGCATTAAAGACTATGAAATGCAATAAAAAGCTTAGATTGCAAAGAGTGTGACAAGACTTGGGTGGGGATTCAACTACTATGTCTCTCATGTTCATTCTGGACTTTTTCAACTCTAGTAGGCTTGCATATGAAAAATGTCGAAATTTCACACCTAAGATTTATTACCTAAAAAAGAAAGCAACTAGCAAAACTAAACATAAAAATAAGATAAATTGGGGGTATTTGGGTATACAACCATAGGCAAACATCGCCCTACATAAGTATGCTCGTTATATTCTCCTCCACTTAAACAGTTGACATCTCTGTCGACTAGTGAACCTTGGACTCTTTGATCTTCAGCGTCCAGGATGGTCTCATGATCACCTACTTTAGGGAGATGTGTGATGAAGTCCATAAAAATACTTTCCCACAATCTTGTTGGAACTGGCAGAGGTTCAAGAAGCCAAGCAACTTTTACTTTCTCAATTTTATCTTGTTGACAGATGAGACATGTCTTCGTATATTGCATGACGTCGTCCCTTATATTGGGCCAAAAATAGCCCTTCTTCTGTAAGGCGTATGTTCTTTGCCATCCGGGGTGGCTAGCCTACAGAATGTCATAACATAGCAATTTCTTCCTTAGGTCCGCTCCTCTAGGGACATACAGTCGCTTTCCCCTTGTTACTAGCAAGCCATCTTCAACCCAAAATTGTCTTGTCTTACACGCCTTAGCTAAACTCATGACATTCTAAGCGGCATAATCTTTCTACAGGAATTCTCTCAAAACATTATGCATTAAGCCATCAATCTGACTTGCGTGAAGATGAGCAAACATGCACAGAGTCACGTGTTCATTTCTCCAACTAAGTGTATAGGTTGTCTGATTGCTCACCCCTTTCATATGTTCAAATTCAAAATCAAACTCAACTAGGAATCCTTGTCACCTTGCTTCTTTTGAAGTCAATTTCGTCCAGGTAAAAAAGTGGTAAGTAGCACTATTGTCTGTCTTCACAACAAAGTAGACCCTAGTAAATATTGTCTTCAGGCTCTCAGACAATATACCACAGCAAGTATTTCCTTTTTAGACACCGTGTATCTCCTCTCTACGGCATTAAGCTTTCGACTTTCATATGCGATGGGGTGTCCATTCAACAGGAGAACACGACCCAACTCAAAATTAGACGCATCGATCTCGATTTTAAACAGTTGGGTCATATCGACGATCTTAAGAACTGGTCCCTCGATCATAGCTTGCTTCAACTCATCGAAGGCAACCTGACATTCAGAAGTCCAACCCCATTGGCTGTGCTTTTTCAATAACTCAGTCAGCGGGCTTGCTCTTACGGAGAATCCTTCCACAAATCGTCTGTAATAGTTAGCTAATCCGAGAAATGAATGCAAGTCGGTGACTGGCCTTGGTACTACCTAATCACGTATCGCAACAATCTTCCCCTCCATCATACCAATTTGCCCACACTCAATTACATGATCCAGGAAATTTATTTGTTCTTGCGCAAATAAACATTTTTCCCTCTTGACATACAATTGGTTCTCCTTTAGTTTCTGGAAAATTCTTTGGAAGTGGTCCTTGTGCTCTTCCATCCTGGAGTTATAGACAGGTATAGTCAAGATAGATCACGAAAAGCTTGTCAAGGTATTCGTGGAAGACCTGGTTCATCAACTTACAAAAGGTTTCAAGCGCATTGGTAAGACCAAATGGCATAACAAGAAATTTGAACGCCCCATACCTCATAACACAGGTCGTTTTAGGCTCATCTCCTTCAGCAATTCTCACTGGATAATAATTCGATCGCAGGTCTAGCTTCAAAAAATACTTCTCCTCATGTAGGCGGTCAAACAAGATAGTGATTAGGGAAACATGTATCTATTGCGAACTGTGATCTTGTTTAGAGCACGGTAGTCGATGCACAACCGCAAACTCCCATGGAAAAAGTCTGGGCTCCATACGGAGCTTTTGCAAGTCTAATAAATCTTGCATTCAATAGTTCAACCAACACCGGTGGTGCTATACGATAAACATTCGTCGCAAGCGGTTTTGCTCCGATAGTAATTCTATCTCATGATCAATCATTCTTCACGGAGGTAGAGATTTAGGCATCACATCCATGTACCAAGACACACATAATGTCTTTGGGGACTGTCTCCCCTGGATTTTCTAATGACCCAAGCGAAATAGTCATAAACGTTCGCTCACCTTGAGCAAGGCCTTTCTTCAGTTGCATGGTCGTAATCATATTTACCCCGTTAGGCTGACGAATGTTTGTATGTATAATGGTGGACGTAGATCCATTAATCACTAAACATTTGACTAACAACATTGGAATAACCTGATGTTCGAGTAGAAATTCCATTCTCGGTACTACATCAAAGTCATCCATTTTAATGGCCACCAAGTCTATGGGGCCAATCCATGCTCCCAACCTTATCATCGTTCGTTTTACTAGCACGATAATAGGCAAGGCACCCGAATTTTCGAGCTTTATTTTTTCTTTGTGTCTTTCTCCCAACGAAAATTCAGCCATCTAGCTTCTGCCTCTATTATGAAATTGTGGGTTGCACTAGAATCCACCATAGTTTTCTTGAATGGTTTCTAGTTAACCCAACAGTCCACATACATTAGACCCCTCTTTGTCGACCCACTAGTCTCCCCTACCATCTTCTGGGAGATGACAAAAATTTCAAGGCCCCCATTCTAGGATTTTCGCCTTCTTCTATCTGGCAAAT
Organism: Cucumis sativus; assembly: GCF_000004075.3. Classification (NCBI taxonomy): domain Eukaryota; kingdom Viridiplantae; phylum Streptophyta; class Magnoliopsida; order Cucurbitales; family Cucurbitaceae; genus Cucumis; species Cucumis sativus. The sequence goes on from NC_026658.2 coordinate 10,697,961, forward strand.
TTCTCCTTCAGTTTGACTCAATCTATCATCTAAATCTAAGGCTAACGTGGCTTGAAAAGCATTGAAGGTGGTTTGGTTGGGACACTCCCTAGCAAGATGGGACCCTTTACATATGAAACAACTGAGAGGATGACTGGTTGTGTTCTCATTGTTGTTAGGTCCTCGCTAGGTGCTTCCTGTATTTGCTTGAAAGGGCTTATGGTCTCCGTTGTGACGTTTGTCCCTCACTCCCTGGCAGATTTGGAGGAACTTGGGCGTTTGTTTCTGTTTCCCTTAGAGGAGGAACTTTGATGGCGTCTCACATCTTGAGAGTCCCTGAATAAGTCAAATAACCATTCAGCCGTTGTGTATGTCGACGTGAGGTCTTGGACCCTTTGTTCATATAGCTTGGTCTTAGCCCACAACTTCAAACCTTCGACAAAACAGAAAACTTTATCTTTTTCTGACATATCGCAAATATCTAGCATCAGCCACGCAAATTGTTTCACATAGTCCTGAATGTTGCTGGTGTGCTTCATTTCGTGCAGTTTGCGTTGAGTCAAGATTTTGACATTCTCGAGGAAGAACTGCAAACAGAGTTCTGTCTTTAGCGCATACCACGAATCTATTGTGCAACGCCCTTCCTGGATGTCAACATACTAGGACCTCCACCATAATTTTGCATCTTCAGATAGATACATAGTCACCAACGTCACTTTGGCCTCTTCAATAATCGTACTTGTGGCCTTAAAATACTGCTCGACATCAAAGATGAAATTTTCTAATGTCTTTGCATCTCTTGCCCCACAGAAGGGCTTGGGTTCAAATAATTTTATTCTACCAACAGGGATTGATCCTCAAGCCGGAGTCTAGTTTGCCAACGCTAGCATCATAAGGTTCACCTTCATATTCACCTCTGTGATTTTTTTTCTAACAACATCGAGGGTAACAAAAAAATCCTTCATCATGTCGTTTATCATTTCCAACATATTCTTTTGGGAGTTGAGTTATCTATCTCAATAACTCGTTCTTCCATATGGACAGTAGAGCCTGATGAACTGTCTCCACGTCCGTAGGTGACGTTTCCAGTTCTCACAATTTGTGGCTCTAGAGTGTCAACTCTAGTCAGCAATTCTTGTATGGATAATTCGTCCAGACGATGGGACACCGCATCAACAACATCGACTTTCTTGGCAACTTCCTCATGTTGTTTTTCTAAGAAACGAATGGAATCAAAAACTTCCACCAGGTAGAGCATCTGCTCTTCGAGTCCAACCAGTCGTTCATTATGGGTCTTGTCCGACTATTTCACAACCGACATCTTTCTGTCTAAACTGTCACCTAGCCCATTTAGCTCTAATACCACTTGTCACAATCACAATCTTTCAACCTCGGGACAAGTGATTGTGCGAACTTGTTCGACCCAGGCAACAAGTCAATCAATCAAAATGTGAAAATTGAGAACAAACTACGACACGATTCAACCTCTCGTCACGTTTTTTAGAAAACGTGAGATAGAAACAATTGCATTGAAATCGTTGTTAAAAAAGCATTGAAGACTGTCAATTGCAATGAAAAGCTTAGATTGCAAAGAGTGCCACAAGGCTTAGGCGAGGATTGTACTATGCCCCCTATAGTACATTTTGGATTTTTTCAGCTCTAGATAGCTTGCATATGAAAAAGACCGAATCGTCACACCCAAGATTTATTACATAAAAATGAAAGCAACTACCAAAACTAAATATAAGATATAAAGATAAAGATAAATCGGGGGTATTTAGGTATACGGCCATAGGCAAACATCGCCCTGGACAAGTAGCCCGTTACACAGGGTACACTCAATACTCTCATCGTCTTCCTTTCCAACTTTACTCTACGATATAGTAGGGCACGCCCTGTACTCCCATCATCTTCCTTTCTAACTTTACTCTATGATCTAGTAGCACACGCCTAGTGTTTCCATTGTTTTTGTCGTAGTGGGGCATGCTCGACACTCACAATTGCACTGTTGTCATGGAATATACTCAACATCGAAAACGAGATAGTCTTCTCTATACACATAATATCATTATAATCTCAGTCATATGTCCAGTATCGCTCTTAGAAATATCATAACATTTAATCATGCTTTGCTCTTAAGGATTTCTAGCTTAAGTCTCAACTTAGCTTAATTCGTACTTAGCTACTAGAGCTCTTTAACATGATGTCACTCTTGCATCATGTCTTGCCTAAACTTAATCCATCACTTAGATATATTTTCATAAACTCAACATTCAAATAATTAGCTCTTACAATACCTTGAAGACGAAACTCTAGACGTGGAAGTCATATCCCTCAATACAATGCCTACGAGACGAAACTCTAGGCGCTAGTAGCACCCTATCTTGCTATAGCTATCATGAGATAAAAAAAATCTAAGCACTCGTAGAGGCCCTCATCTCTTACCTAATCTATGTGATAGGAACTCTAGGCATCTACTGCATACCCTCATCACACGACCTTTGTGCACAGAACATTATTTCTCGTAGGGTCGTTATCAGATCAAGACACCTCGACATAGACTTAAGCATATTCAGAAATCTCATGCTAAAACTTTAACTTACTTAAGTTAGCATGCTTATGAAAAACTCTTACACTAAGCAAGTCTCAAATCTAGCTTTGCTTTAAATAATCTCATTTCTCAAATATTTGTAGAAACTTAGCATTCAAACGCATTCTCATAATCTCATGTCTTAAGAAACATTTCTCAATTTGAATGCTTTAAAACTTTAACTCAATCATGCTTTTTCATAACTCTTTTCTAAATTTAAAACTCATGCTTGTAAATAATTTCATAAATTTACCGTATTCAAATGCTTAAACTCAAGATAAATTTTAGTCATTCACAATTTTTGGCTAGATTCTTAGTTTATAGATTTGCCCTATTGCTTCTTGCTTTGAAACAATAAAATATCAAGTTACTCTTGGGTTCCATTTAAAGGAAACTTATTCATCTTCTTACATTTTTCCTTTCTCTTCTAAAGAGAGCTCTTTTCTTACTCACCTTGATTTCTTTGAACACTTTGGTGGTCTTAGCTTACATAAGACTGGTTCTTCAAGCTTTCCCTAACTCAACACGAGCTCTCAACTGATTTAGAGCCTAAGACAACAAGCCCTAACTTATCAAACTTGCTCTTAAGCTTCTTAAACAATAAAGAAGAAACTTGGACTTAATTGGATCCATTCTCAAGTGCTACTCTTCCTCTTTAGCTCAAACTCGCCAACACTCTTGCCTACTCGGATGTCTCTTGACCGAACACCCATAGCTGGAGCTTGGTCGAACTACCCTCTTATTTGACTCCAACACTTGCAAGAAAATCTCAACTCCTCTCTACTTCTCTTTACTTTGCTCTTGAAGTGGAAATTGTGAGAAATGAGACAAATAAGATTCGGTTGTCCTTAAAATGCTTTTTGCGTCCGAAAAACGCTACAATACCAGGGTTCGTTATCTTCAAAGTTTTCCCATAAGCATGCAACTAGCTAGAAGACTCTCTAGCCTACCTTGTACTAAATCCTCTTCTTTAGACCACCAAGATTTTGTGTAACTTATATTGACACCATAATCCTCCCACATATCTTGCATGATATCTCTCAGCCTATACGTCCTACTAACATTGGCGAACTTGAACTTAATCAGATGACCTACTAATTTGCTTCTAGCTAGACAGTGATTGTGATCCATTAATCGTTGTCAGCATGTATGGACATATTTCATACCTTGTAATTTTAAAACAAGAAGAATCCTTTAGCTTACTAGCTAACTTGCATGCGAGAGAAGGGTGAAGGAAGGTCTACGCACTATTAGGCAATTAAGCAATACAAGAGCCTCGATGCGATATAACTTGCGTAATTAGCTCATGATTAAGGCGACCTTCTCTCGAAGTATTTAGGCGCTACACATGCTCACCTTTTAGGATATAAATGATTGTGCTTGATTTGACGCGATATATCTAGAAGACTTCCCTTATAATACTTATAGAACTTCTCGTTTAAGGACAACAACCTCTCAGTGCCCAATTTCCATAATTGTTAGCCTTTCGAGATACAAATGTTGGAAGTTATCTCGCTAAAGTGGAGTTTGGTTGTTACCAAACTTCTCCTTGCACGCATTAGCTTTATCCTTGCTACTTGCCCTCTCAGGTAGTTGGCGATTGACACTAGCCAAGTGATTAATATAGCTCAATTAATGCGATAAGACTTATAAGTTAGGCTCCTTATCGATGACTCACCACAAACCTAACTACTAATAACACATTGACAAGTGAAAGGTTAAGAAATTATGGATCGAAAAGATATAAACATGTAATATATGTATAAAGAATGTAAGCCTTAGGCCATTGTACAATATGAACAACATATATTACAAATAAATGCAAAAATGGAAGGAAAGAAGAGTGGATTGACTTCTTAGGCCATTGTCCATTCAGATGCCGCTCCCTGTCTTGGTGAAGACGAAGTACTTTTATAGACAACTTTAGGCAGAAAACTTCTATTCCTCTAACCTTGTCAACGATGTTTTCAGTCCTAAGAAGTCACGTCACTCCAACTACCATTCTTGTCTTGTAGTGATGACATGGTTCCTCGTCTGGAGGAATTAGTCGTTAGGAGAGTTCCCATCGCGTGATCTATGCGCGATGTGTTCTTTGCAATTTGCTCCTTGTCCACTTATCCTGCATTTGAACATGACAATCGCGTAAAACAGACATGATGCCTATGTAAGTTATATTTCTAAATACTTATGTGTTTACAACACAAGTTACGTATTTTGATAATCTTCTTATGCGTTTTGACTTCATTATTATAATAAAAAGGGCTATAATAACAAGCATTTCTGTGTGTTATCACTCCCCTAAATTTATTATAATGCTTGTCCTCAAGCATCGCTACGTATTATGTTTGTCCTCAAGCATCATTCCTCCTTAAAGACTCATCTTTCCCTTTTGTGTTTCTATATTTCTTAAAATACGAGCAAGTTTTATTCGTTATTTAGTGTTGACTCTCGTCGCGTACATCTTGCTATGAATGTATTTCTAAGTTCAAAATGCGACAAGCTTAATACTCAAAATACCCATGTTCATTCCCTATAGTAAATATTATTTTCACTTTCATAAATGGCAAAAAAAAATTTGAAATTTTTTTTAGTTCTTTTATTTGACAAAATGATGCTTTTAATTATATTTACATTAGACTTGGCGTCGAGTGGAAAATCATAAGTACTCTATGAGTCTGATTTCCTCCTCAACTGTAACTCTTATCGCCTCTTATTACTTAACTCTGTAATTTTTTATTTTTGAAGCTTTGCTTCTTTATTTTTGTGAAGAGGCAACAATGGAGTCGTTATTTTAGTTGAGTAAACGAATACCAATTTTTTGAAAAAAATTCACTTTTGGCTTAGTCTTAATTTTTGTTAAAACGCTTTATTTTTGCATGTCTTTAAAAGTTTTCAAAAAGATTTCAAGAGTTTTAATGTGAATCTCATACACTCCCAAATTTACAGGCTAGTAAAGTCCTCGTTACTAGAAAAGAATGATAAAATTAGTCTCAGAAAAGTTTCACAAAAGTGGTTTGAGGTAAAGTTTGTGTGCCTAATAAACTAGAGAAATATTTTCTAAGTAAGGTTCTTTAATAACAAATAAAACTTTATTTCACTAAAGTATTATTGAATCGCAAAGACAAATTAGAATACTACAAGGCGGGGAACCAAGCTTGCGACAAGAAAGATAAAACAAACAAAAATTATATCTAAAGTTGTAACTTGTATTGTAAATGACATAAATAAAAAGAAATAAAAATTACATAAGGTATAGTTAAAAGTCGCAAGAGTTCGGAAGTAGGTGATTTATAGCTTGCGGGTTGGTTGGTTTGGATTAGCAAAGATGAGGTTGCCGTTGTAGAGTTGTGGGGTGTTGAAGTGTAATCTGCTTCGGGGGAGTTGACTTTGGAAGAAGGGGTTAGGTGAATGGGCATTTCTTCTACTTCGTGGGACCTCGCGGCAAGATGTCATAGGAGTACTTAGCCTTACGGGGTTGTCCTCTCTTTGACTCTTAGGCTTCCTCCTCATCTTGCACGCGTTATGTGTGTCCCTAACCAAACCATTTTCTTCATTGTACTCTTTTGGTTGAAGATCAAATTATTACCCTTATCAAGTCTTCTTTACTCCACTTTCCTTTTCACCTTCCCCTACTTGTACTTGCAAGGGATTTCTTAAAAATAACCCTATTTCTCTCCTTGCAAGTGGGTACTTCCTCCCCCATACAGTAGCTTTTGATTGCCTCTTTCTCGTACTCCCCAAGCAAAGGCTTTCAATTTTTCTTTCCAAGGGCTCAAGTTTTTCTTGCTTAGTCTTTTTGCGGACCCTTGTTCCAACCCTGTAGATTCAATAACAGGTGAGGAGGTGCTCTCTATTGCAAAATTCATTCCTTCCTCCTCAACTGGTTGTTGCACCTCTTCTTTCTTCTTCATTTCTTCTTCTTTCTTTTTATTACATTTTCTTTTATTCTTGTTTATCTTTCCACCTTCGTTTGCTTCTTTCCTTACATTTCCTTTCATTCATGTGTTTTCTCCCTCAACTTTTTCCAACCTTTATCGCCTTCCTTCAATTTGCATAAACTTGTCACATGACATGGCGAGGTTTTCAGCACTCTGTCTTCTTACGAGGGACTTTGTAAGGAAAGCATTTCGTAGTTAAAGATAAAAGTAATATGTTGACGAACTTTGAACAAGAGTTTTTGGAATGGCAGTGATTTGAAGGAAACAACAATTTGTGGTTTCGAGACTAGGTATGTTCAACTAAATGCTGACACTCGGAGTTTTGAAAAGTTTAAATAGGTATTCTTAACCACCGTCAAAACTTTGGTTACCTAAAGGTCAATGGTCTTGTCTAACTAAATGTGGCGTGATAAACCTTACAAGACTACTCGCTTAAGGTACGCACATTCATTGTTTCTTGAAAGTTTAAGAACTGTGAGATTTGATTAGACACTTCATACCTCCTAAAGATTTCAACGTTTCCCAATGAAATCTAACCTATATAATTTGTGTTTGACTTATGCCTTGTCGTAAATTAACTTCATCTGATGAATCCTACCAGACGAACTTATAACTTCAGAGTATCGCGCAATCCCCTTGTGAGATTAAAGGATATACAAAAATTTAATACAAAAATTGATGTACACGTATAAGGATATTTACAAAAATACAAAAGTGTAAGCAATATGTATGCGAATGTAAGGATGCGATTCAAAAATAAATTGGAGGAGTTATAAATTACAGAAGCATCCATGTGTCGGGTTCTTTGGTGAGGGGGAGTTGTGGTATCATAGCCTCTGTTCCGCACAGTTTGTTAACTACATCATTCCCAAAATTTCTTAGATCGTTATAACTCTCCCATCATGATTGCTCATCGCAATAAGTCTCTGCTCCCAATCATTCATCGCAGGGCATAAATGATCTTTTCTTGGTCTTTCTCACTTAGCTAAGTGAAGCACGAATTTCATTAGCTTGATGTGAGGACACCCTATTTGACGAATTCCTAGAGATTCTCATTTTCATTTGCGGCCAACCGCATCCGTTAGATTTCCCTAGGTCATCAGTCGAAACACAAATCTTGAGGTTGGTTCAAGCAATCACAAATTACTCTGGTACCTCGAACCTATTCGCAAAATTTTCAGCTAATCACGTGATTCACCAAGATCAAATGTTTTGCCCAAAATCCAAGTAAGATTCTACTCTAATATCTAGAATTCAATTTCCCGGCAACGGTGCCAAAAACTTGGTTGGTGTGTTCTCTTGTTGGAACAACATATAAATGTTACTTGGGACTTAGTCTTAGCGATCTAATATTTGTTTAACGAAATTGCAATACATCACTAAGTAGGTTCACTGCACATAATGTGCACGCTATGTCTTTCTGTATTGCATTGTTAATTCTAAGTGACACGTCATGGGTCATGATCCTAACATGTGAAGTGCTCACTATGTACCTCTTTATCGCATGAAGCCTAAGTCACCATTAAATCCAAGTTTTCCTACTGTTTGCCCAAGTGCAAGCGAAGCAATAGGTTTACCTGGGTGATTAAGAGTTGAATACGGGAAATTGTTTCAAGATATTAGTTCTACAATGTTACTCATCTGTTAGGCGTTATGATGGTTATGATAAAAGAATGTATCAAAAGAACTAAAGTTATTTACACTCACCTAGAGACTCATGCACAGGGGGTAAATTATGATAAAACGAAAGATTAGGTGAACTAACTTGCATGCGAGAGAAGGGTGAAGGAAGGTCTACGCATTATTAGGCAATTAAGCAATGTGAGAGCCTCAATGCGATATAACTTGCGTAATTAGCTCATGATTAAGGAGACCTTCTCTCAAGTGTTTGGACGTCACACTTGCTCACCTTTCAAGATGCAAGTGACTGTGCTTGATTAGGCACGATATATCTGGAAGACTTCACTTATAATACTTATAGAACTTCTCATTTAAGGACAGCAACCTTCGGTGCCTAATGTCCGAACTTGTTCACCTTTCGGGATACAAATGTTGAAAGTTATCTTGCTAAGGTGAAGTTTGGTACCAAACTCCTCCTTGCACACATTAGTCATATCCTTGCTACTTGCCCTCTCGGGTAGTCGGCGATTGACACTGACCAAGTGATGAAATATAGCTCAATTAATGTGATAAAAGTTATAAGCTAGACTTCTTATTCATGACTCACCACAAACCTAACTACTAATAACGCATTAGCAAGTGAAAGGTTAAGAAATGATGGATCGAGAAGATATGAACATGTAAGATATATATACAAAGAATGTAGGTCTTAGGCCATTATTCAATATGAACAACATATACTACAAAGAAATGAAAAAATGGAAGGAAAGAATAATGAATTGAAACACAAATTCGAGAGAACGGGGGATGACTCTTCTACTCTCAAAATCTAAGCTTTCTTGTTGCACTCTAATTAGAAAAGATGAAGAAGTGTTGTGCATCTGATGGCTAGGCTAATCCTTGCCACCGGCTCTCTAGGTTTTTACCTATACATACCCTATCTTTTGTCCAGCAGGCTTTCTTTGTGTGTGGCGGTCCATTCAGACGCTACTTCCTGTCTTGGTGAAGATGAAGTGCTTTTATAGACAACTTTAGGCGAAAAATTTCTGTTTCTCTAACCTTGTCAACACTGTTTTCAGTCCTAGAAGTCACATCACTTCAACTACCATTCTTGTCTTGTAGTGAGCTTTCCTCGCGTGATAACACGGTTCCTCAACTAGAGATGTTATCACCAAATGAGTTTCCATCGCGTGATCTATGCGCAAGGTGTCCCCTACGATTTGCTCGTTATCTACTTATCCTGGATTTAAACATGATAATCGTGTAAAACAAGCATGATGCTTATTTAAATTATTTTTGTAAATACTTATGTGTTTACAACACAAGTTACGCCTTTTGATCATCTTATGCGTTGTGACCTTGTTATTCTAATAAAAATGGCTATAATAACTAGAATTTATGCATGTTATCATCTTTCTCAAACATTTGACTTGGCACAATCTGGCCACTTGAGGACATGCACTCTAAGGTTGGATACGAGGATTTCTCAAGTTTGGGTTTATAGCCTTAAATTGACCATTATCACACTCAACATCTTCCTTGACATCGTTGTCATACTTGTCCTCATATCATCACACTCAACATCTAATTCATCAAGTAACGCACATCCATAGTATGAGTCTTTTTCATATATGTTTTCCCTTTTATTCATGTTCTGTCTTACGCCAACCCCATTCACCCCTTCGACACATACGTTTTCAACTTCTACCTCATTCTCCTCAATTATATTATGCCCAAACTCTCTATCTACACAAATATTGTCCTTCATTTGATATTATGAAGATGATGAAGCATCAGCCTCAAGATTGTATGAATAAACAAAGAAGTTGTGATCAAATAGGTTAATGGAGGAACATTATTATCTATGGAAGTTAGTGACGTAGAGATGGATAATTTTGTTCTAAAACATAAGCTGCCAAATAATTTTGTTTAATGAAAGGTTGTGTGGGATCATAAAGGGTGAAATATTCTAAATTGTACAAAAAGCTTGGTTGGTATGAGCAACTGAGATTCTTTTCGAGTCACTATTGCCATACATCAAGTTCGACTTCAATGACAAATAAATAGAGAGCCTACTTGCATCTTCACCATTTAAATAGATTCTAAGTTTTTTATGGATTCGTATCAAATACGTATGAACCATGCATCCAAAATTGTATACACATCTGCAGGAGTGCTCATGTTTATTTGGGTCAACCCCACTCAAATTATACAATTCCAACAAAAAGTCTTGAAAGCAAATGTCACATCTCACGCCCAAACCCCTAGATTACCATCTACGTATCCTCGTTCATCCTCATTTCAAATACCACTGTGGCAAACAAACACATGAAACATTCTGCAATCAAGGATAAAACTTACAAGTCAAACAAAAAACTATAGAAGTATATATGTATTAAAAAATAGTTAGACCAATTGACGGCATATTTTTCGTGAAAGTTCACAAAGTCAACATTTCTTATGAAATTTGACAAAGTTCAACATTTCTCTTGAAAATTGACAAAGTCACTGAATTTCATGAGAAAATTGACTTGGTTAACTTTTACAAGAAATACTGAACTTCGTTCAAACGTAAAGTCTACTCTCTCATTTTAAATTTTGTCTATTGTTTCTCATAAAACATAATAGTCTTTCCCTACCACGTGAATAAGTGAAATAGAAGGCTAAATTGGTTAGGAAGATTTTCTATGCAAAGTAAATTTTTAGATCCAAATTAAAACTTTCCGAAAAAAATAAAACACTACTATTCAAGCAGGATTATAATACAACAAAAGCTATATTCCAAAATTACTGTCTTTTGGAACTCTTTATGAGAAAGAGAAAAGAAAAAAAAAAAAGGAACCCTAAACACTCTAAAACGAATTATTCCTTTGAATTTGGGACCTCACGTATAGATGAAAACCAAATGTGAAACTAAAGTTGGAAGATTTTAACTTTATGATAGATAAGTCAGGTGAATTCATATTGAAGGCAATTGAATGAAGATTTATTGAGGACAAAGTTGTACATTTACATGGTGGGTCTTCCCACTTAAAGTATGAAAAGTTCAAAAAAAAAGAGTTAAGAAGATGGATTTTAAAAAAATGAGTTAGTTTTGAATTAGGCAAAGGTTTTTTTAATCGAAAACGGCAATTCCCCCATAAAGATTTAAGAATTGGAACTAAAAAAGCACCTTTGAAATTCTAGCAACTAAAACAAAACATAAACTTTTATAGACCAAATACAAGAATTACACCAAGAAATAAGCAATGGCTCAATGTAATACATGATCTCTACAGTCATAATTTCTACAAACATTTTTTCAATTGAAGGTTGTTTATAAATAAGATAAGACAAGGAGGATAAAAAAGAATGGAAATCTTTTGCACTTACCTAATACAATTTACACAGTTATGAACATTTTAAACTTTCTAGCAGAAATAGTATCAAAACATTAAATGGAGTATGAGAACAAAAATGCTTTTATAGTGGTTCAACTATAAATTTTCGTCTTTAAACTTTAAAAGTATCAAAAATCCCTAAACTTCAATTTTGTTTCCGTTACATTTCTAAATTTAAACAAAAGTATCAAATAGAACATTAAGCTTAAAATCGTGCATCTAATAAAACCTTGCGTTATCAATATTTTTTTCAAATCTCACCATACTGGACAGAAAATTTTAAAAAAAATTAGTCTTATTGACCGTTTAATTGAAAGTTGAGAAATCTATTAAACATTTTTAAAGTTTTGGACTTCCAAAACACTTAACAAATCAATATGACCAATTGGACACAAACTTAATTAAACTAGCCATCTAACACAATTATTTTTAGTCTTTTGGTATATTGTGCTTAGTCAATCATTTAACAAACAGGAGACGTGGCTCCAAGTATGTGTACCAACATGACGTGTTGTGGTGAACGTGTTTTGAAACCATTGCTTGGGGTGAATATTGGCAGAGGTAGGTGACAAGAACAAAAACATTGTTTTCAAAAGTTGAAAAACTAAAATAGATTAAACCAAAAGCTTCAAATCCCTTTTATCAAATCTGAATGAACTAATAAACAGGGTCCAGAAACATTGCAAATGAGAGGTCTTTATCCTTGTTTTCTGACAAGAAAGATCACAAAACAGAATGAGAACTCGCTCGTATGAAATAGATCTGAGAGTAAAATTGTCAGTGTTTTTGCAATGCAATCGTGCAAGTATCACCTTTCTCAAACTAATTATTATATCTCGAAAGTTTCTAATAGACAATTATCTATCAGTAAACATAAAAATGAGGTATGCAATGCTCCTGCCATTGATAGAGATTAACGGGAAATGAAAACGGGACACATATTGAAGAATCAAATGAAAGAGAAGATTAAAAGAACGAACTTGAAAGTATATATAATGATAGAGTTTCAGGTTGGAGGATGATTTCACTGAAAGCCTATGTTTTGGATCTTCTATGTTGTGTTTTACTTTCTGTAACATTTCTTTCCTTGTAATTTAGATTTTACACCCTGACATAAGTATCGAAAGCTAAGTTAGAAACTTTGATGGGCTTGGAAATTTTTGCAACGTTACAAACTTAGGGACAAATTAGAGAGAACCTTCATAGGAATATTAAGATACACTGATTCCAGGCAATCGCTTTCCTTCTTCCATCTTCCTTCTTCACTCTACCCTCAAAAGAAGACAGTGAATCCACGGCAAAAATTTACTGAATGTGGATGCGACCAATGTCTAGATCTTGGATAAATAGAAATGTTATGGATGAGACCTTTTCAAGAAACACCTACCGTGAGTATGATATCAAGGGCAGTTTTTGAAGATGATAATTTCTGCAGAACTTGAAGATTCTACACAGCTTCTTAACTCTAATGCTTGGACTACAGATCTACGATGAGGTGTTTGAGGACAGTGGGGGTGTTTGTGGAAGATGGATGAGCTCCAAAGTTAAGCAAAACAACCTAGGAGGATTTAATATGCTTGGCCGAAAAGGTTATATTTGATATCCTATGTTCCACAAAAAGATCAAGATCTCCAACCTAAGTGAAATGGATAATTTAGTGAAGCTTACCCCTCCCAACAAGTAAATGTAGGGATGCCTCCTCAGCTCTGCCTGACCCAGTTTCTTCTTAATCTATGCCTCGGGCTAAAAACCTATACTCGATGATCTTTACCTAGAACTAAACATCGGAGCTGTGCTAGATAGCGCACCATCATCCAAAGAAAAAGCAGTTATCTGTAACAGATTCACATTAATATAGTCGTATATTTGTCAAGATTGGAAAAGCTCAAAAGTACTTGGATCGATCTTACAGGTTAACCATTCGACCATACAACATTTAGTTGCTTAGAAACTTGCAAGATATTAGTACCCTACTTAGATCGGTAAAAATAAATTTGGATTCATTCTCTCAAGTTGCTTATATTTTATTTCACTTGTTGTAGTGATTATCAAGCCAATCCATGATAGTTTATTTAGAATGGCGTCTAGCTGCTATGTTGAGTAGTGTGAGATTTGTCAAAGAAATAAGTACGAAGCAACTAAACCTGCGGGAGTGTTACAACCGATTCCAATCCCAGAGAAAATTTTGGAAGAGTGGTCCATGGACTTCATTGAAGGGCTACCTAAAGCTAGAGGGATGAATGTGATAATGGTGGTAGTGGACAGACTGAGCAAATATTTTTATTTCATTACCATGAAGCATCCGTTTACTACTAAACATGTGGCTGAAGTGTTTATTGATAAGGTAGTGAGCAGGCATGGCATACCAAAATCCATTATCTCAGACAGGGACAAGATATTTATTAGCAATTTTTGGAAGGAACTATTTGCTACCATGGGAACCATTTTAAAAAGAAGTATAGTCTTTCACCCACAAACAAATGGACGGACAAAAAGGGTGAACTGTTGAGACATATCTGAAATGTTTCTGCAATGAGAAGCCTCATAAGTGTAAATTCATTCCATGGGCTGAATTGTGGTATAACACAACCTTCTATGCCTCAACGAAAACCAATCCCTTCCAGATTGTATATGGCAAGAAGGAAAGGGACTTCAATCCCTTCCAGATTGTATATGGCAAGAAGGAAAGGGACATGGCACTGAATGCTTTGAAGGAAATTCAAGGTAGGAGATGAGGTGTACCTGAAACTGAGACCATACCGACAACGTTCCTTAGCTTGAAAGAGGTGTGAAAAATTCGCACCTAAGTTCTATGGACCCTATAAAATAGTTGAAGAAATAGGCGAAGTAGCTTATAGACTACAGCTCCCACCAGAAGCAGTTATTCACAATGTCTTCCACATCTCCCAATCGACGCTCAAGCTAGGAAATCAACAAGTGGTACAACACCAGCAACCAGTATTGACAGAAGAATTCGAGCTGCAATTGTGGCCAAAAACTATGCTAGGAGTTCGTTGGAATAAAGACTTAGGAGCCAATGACTGGTTGGTGAAATGGAAGGGTCTACCTGAGACTGAGGCGACGTGGGAAACAGTTTATCAGATGAACCAACAATTTCCCACCTTCCACCTTGAGGACAAGGTGAATCTAAAGCCGAGGGGTATTGTAAGGCCCCCAATTATTCATATATATATGATGAAGGGTAAAAAGGTAAATACATCAGCTATTAATGATAAGGACTTATTGGAGAAAAGGATCGTGCAGAGTAAGGCCCACCGAGAAGAAAGATAGGAAGGGCTATAAATAGCGATTGATAGAGAGAGGGTAGTAGGTTTTATTTTGTCATCTTTATGATGTGTAGGTGCTGTAGCCGAAAAGGGTCTCTTATCTATGTAAAGGGGGTTGGTATGTTTTATTTGTTGTTTCTTTTCTTGCTTATCTATATTGTGACTTGTAAACATCTTTTGGCTTATATATAAATAAAGAATATCAGAGTACCGTCTCTATTTAGCAATTGTTGAGGTATTTTATTTGATATTATAATTGGTAGCCTGACATATTCCTTTTATGGCGTAACATGAACTACTTAGTTAGTTGTTCTTAACTAAAGCTTTTAGTTTGTTAAACTTATTAGTTAGTTACTCAATAACTAACTTTATATCAAAGTTTCCTCTATAAATAAAACTTCTCCCTCACATTGACAAATAGAATTCATTCAAACAAAAAAACACTTTGATACTTACACTAAATTGGTATCAGATTACCATAAAGCTCTCAGAACCTATAGTTGTCCAGTGTGCTAATTGTCACAATCGCAACTTTTCAAACACGAGACAGATGGTTGTACGGCGCTTGATCTAACTCGGAGAACAAGTCAGTCATATTAAATCCAAAAGTCGCGAGCAAACTCACGGTACGATGTAGTCTCCCTTCACGTTTTGAGAGAATTTGGTTTTATAAAACATGAGAGAGAAAGAAAAGAATTGAAAACATCATTAAAGAAAGTATTGAAGATTGTCAATTGCAAAGAGTACAACAAGGATTGGTCAAGGATTCAAGTAGTATGTCTCCCCTATAGAAGATTTTAGGTTTGTAAGCTTTGATAGACTTGCACATGAAAAGTGTGAAACGTCATACTCAAGGTCAATGACATAAAAAGGAAAGCAATAGACTAAACTAAGTACAAAGCACAAAGATAAAGTGGTTTGAGAATGTTTGAGCATGCAGCCATAGGCAAAAAACGTCTTGGACAAGCATGGTCGTGACACTAATCAACCAGCAGCTTTTATCTTGCTCAAAACCAAGAGGCAGACTCAAACTTTGTCCTCTCCAAGAATCACCTCGCGTCGCTTGGTGTCTATGGAGGTTTCAATGGAGAGAATTGAAGCAGCCTTCGAGAAATGCTACAAAGAGCTGAAGCAATGGCTCTACCTCAAGTAGTGCATGAAGAATGGCCTGAATTTGTTCAATAGCGGGGACAACGTGGCATTCGAGGAGCTGGACATCAAAGCATGGAAAGAATCCATCAAGAAAGGAGATTTGAAACTCAAGAACGTAGGGGACTCAATCAAGATTATCAAGAACTTCCCCAAGATTTCAAGATTGCTTTCAAGATCCACAACATTGGAGTTCCATAGAAGATGAACATCAAGAAAGATTGATGGATGATCAAGAAAGGAGGTTTTGGCCACATTATGAAGATAGAAGAAAGAACTAGTCGAGTACAAAATGAAGATCGATTTGCCTACTTATGATGGTAAGGGGAATATCGAAACCTTTTTAGATTAGCTTAAAAATACTGAAATTGTTTTTAGTATATGAATACACCCAAGAGGAAGAAAGTGCACTTGGTTGCTTTGAGATTGAAAGCTAGAGCTTTAACATGGTGGGAGGAAGTTGAAGCCAATGGAAGAAGAAATGGCAAGAGGCCTATTGTGTCATGGGAGAAAATGAAGAAGTTGATGAAGGCTAGATTCCTTCCCCCGAATTATGAACAAACCGTTTACAATCAATACCCAAGGTTGCCAGCAAGGGAGTCAATCCATGGTTCAATACATTGAGGAATTCCACCGATTGGGAGCTAGAACAAACCTAATGGAGAATGAACAACGTTTGATAGATCGGTTTGTTGGAGGACTAAGGTATGACATCAAAGAGAAGGTTAAACTTCAACCTTTTTTTCACTCTATCTGATGTTATTACCTATGCAAAATCTATTGAAGAGCTTGTTGAAATCAGATCAAGAGACCTACTAGGAGAAGCCTATGGGATGATTCTAATAACAGGAGGTCCACGGCCATAAACTAAATAACCCCCTCTCTTCCCCAAGCTGCTAAAGATCAAGAAAAGGAAGGAAGCATTGATTCAAATGGGAAGGCAGAAATGAATCCTAAGAAACAAGGTGAAAATCTCTACCAATGGCAAAATTTGAGCAAGTGCTTCCGTTGTGGTCAAACTGGCCACCTTTCTAATTTGTGCCCTAAAAGAAGAACCGTAGCAATTTTAGATGATGATGGAGATTCTAATAATTAACAAGAAGAGGATGCTGATCAAGAAGAAGAAGCCCGAACCAGATAAAGGGGAGAGACTTTCTTGTGTACTCCGAAGGGTTTTGATAGCACCTAAAGGAGACAATTCTCACCAACAAAGACCAACCCTCTTCAAGACTAGATGCACTATCCAGAACAAGGTTTATAATATGATCATTATAGTGCCAGCAGAGAAAATTGTGTCTAAGAAGCTGGTTTCTGCTCTTAACCTTAAGACAGAACCTCATCTCAATCCATACAAGATAGACTGGATCAAAAAAGGGGAGATGCACAGATAACTGAAATATGTTAGTTCCTCTGTCAATCGAAGGGAGCTATAAGGACCAGATTATTTGTGATATCCTTGATATGGATGTCTACCACATCCTACTCGGGAGACCATGGTAATATGATATCCATGCAATCCATAAAGGAAGGGAAAATACTTATGAGTTCCAATGGATGAATAGGAAGATAATCCTAATGCCACTTAGCAAGAAGAATGAAGAAGGCATCAACTCAAAGCTGTCCAATAACCACCTTTTCATCATTGTAAGTGACAAATCGTTTGTTAAAGAGAAAGGAACTGATATTTTACGACTTGTTTTTGCAGGATATCCCATCCACAAAATGCTCTGAGCATGTGCCTTCAAAAATCCAAGTATTATTGGAGCAATTTCCAAGAATCAAGGAAGAGCCAACCAAACTTCCTCCCTTACGAGACATACAGCACAACATTGACCTAACCTTCCTAACCTTCCTCACATAGAATGAGTCCAGAGGAGTAAGCAATTTTGCATCAGCAGATAGAACTCTTGAAGAAAGGACACATAGCTGAGAATTAGTCCTACCGCAGTTCCAGCCTTATTGACACCGAAAAAGGATGGCAGTTGGAGGATGTGTGTTGACAGCAGAGCCATCAACAAAATAACCATCAAATATCGCTTTCCTATGCCACGAATAAGTGACTTGCTAGACCAATTGGGAGGAGCTCTCATCTTCTCAAAGGTAGACTTAAAAAGTGGCTACCATCAGATTCGAACAAGGTCCGGGGATGAGTGGAAGACTGCCTTTAAGATAAACGAGGGATTATTTGAATGGCTTGCAATGCCTTTCAGCCTTTCCAATGCTCCAAATACTTTCATGCATCTAATGCACCAGGTGCTCCACCCTTTCTTAAATAAGATTGTTGTTGTCTACTTTGATGACATTTTGGTGTACAGCAGAAATGAGGACAAACATCTCCAACACCTAAAACTAGTCTTTGAAGCCCTAAAGAAGAATGAGTTATATATCAATATGAAGAAGTGCAATTTCTGCACAGGAAGTATCTCATCCCTAGGCTTCATCATTAGCAATAATTAAATAAGAATGGATGAAGCAAAGGTAGAAGTTGTGACAAATTGGCCAATTCCAAATTCAGCAAAGGAGGTCCAAGTCTTTATGGGATTGGCATCATTCTACAGGAAATTTATCAAAAACTTCAGCTCTATCACAACCCAAATAACTGACTACCTAAAGAAAGGAGGGTTTTCATAAGGAAAGAATCAACAGTGAAGCTTTGAAATTATTAAAATGAACCTTAGCACTCAACTGGTCCTAAAACAATCAGAATTCAATAATCCTTTTGAAGTAACCATAGGTAGATGCTTGTGGAGCTGGAATTAGGGCAGTCTTAGAATTCAATAATCCTTTTGAAGTAACCATAGGTAGATGCTTGTGGAGCTGGAATTGGGGCAGTCTTATCTTAAAGAGAACATTCAGTGGCATTCTTTAGTGAGAAACTAAGCTCTTCTAGACAGTCGGGGAGCACATACGAACAAGAGTTATATACTCTTGTGAGGGCTTTGAAGCAATGGGAGCACTATCTTTTGTCCAAGGAGTTCATCCTTCTCACAAACCTTCTTTTTTTCCTTTAAGTACCTACAAGCCCAAAAGAGTATTAACAAAATGCATGCCCGTTGGATATCGTACATCTAACGTTTTGAATTTACTATCAAGCATCAAGTTGGGAAAGAGAATAAGCTAGCATATGCATTGAGTAGAAAAGGAACCTTATTGACCATCCTCTGGGTCGAGATGGTAGCATTCAACCATCATCCAGGATTATATGAAAATGATGAAGATTTTGGGAGGATACGGAGCAACTGCTCTAATCATATCCAAGAAGAGGACTTCCACTTAATTGAAGGGTTCCTTTTTAAATGCAACCAACTTTGTGTCCCTCACACATCCTTAAAGGAAGTCTTGATCAAAGAAGCCCACGCTGGAGGATCAACTGGCCATTTTGGTCAAGACAAGTGTAAATCCCGAACCTTGGAAGAAAACTTAAGTTCTTTGAACTGATGGGAAGTCTAAGTGTTGAAGGGAGTTAAGGATAAACATGTCATGGTTAGTTGGAAAAGAGGGAAAATTTGGCTAGTGTTGAAACTTAAGAGCAAGGTGTTTTAGAGGTTATGTGGTGTTGGTGTTGTTTAGAGCATGACAAAGTGTTCAGAGGTTATCTTGATGGTGCATTGTGCAGCCAAGAGAAAGAAAATAATCTCTAAAGAGGTTAGTAGGCGTTTTAGAAGTTTTTTGGTTTGTTGGTTGTGCACTAGGCGAGAAAAGAACCTCTAAAGAAGTGTTAATGGATGAGGAGGGTGTTAGACCTCCCATAATACACCAGTACAGTAGAAGGAAGAAGCTGAAGGGAAATAGGAAGGACAAGAAATTAGTGGAGAATGTAACAACCTAAGAAGGACCACCTTGAAGGAAACGGTTGGAAGGAGGAGGGGACCACAGTGAGTGGAGGAGTGAAATAAATAGAGCAGGGGAGAGTAGGGAGGGCATGTTTTTGGTGAGAATATTTATGTGTATTCTTGAGAGAAAGAATAGCAGAGAGGAGAGGTAGAGTTCATCAAACTGGTACCTTAACCAATTCGATTACGATATTGTAGTTTCTTAATCTCCTGTCAATATAGTAAGTATTCCTTTCCCAGTACTTTACATTGGGAAATCGGGTGTTTCATCAAATTGGTATCAGAGCACGACGATCCGGAAAGAAGAGCAATCATGGTTCAAACAAGAATCGAAGAGAGGATGGAAGCACACGAACAAGAACTTAGTAAAATACCAGCTGGAGGAGAAACTCACGACGATTTTGCAAAACATGGAAGGCCTACAGGCTCAAGTAGAGAAAACTCACCAGATGGTAATGATATTCAGGGAAACGATGGCGAAGGAACGAGTACTAGCAAGTGGTAAGGGGATTGAGTCACCTGTGCAAACAACTATAACGATGAAATCGGTTGAAGGGGAGAGTTCGATGAGCAAGGAGACCAAAAACGACACGCCAGAAAAGAAGGGTGACAGCGAAGGGGAGAACAACGATCGGAGCAAGTTCAAGAAAGTGGAAATGCCAGTGTTTAACTGTGACGACCCCGACTCATGGTTCAGAGCTGACAGGTATTTTCAAATACATAAGTTAACTTATTCGAAAAGGCTCACTGTAGCTACGATTAGTTTTGAAGGCCCGGCTCTGAATTGGTATTGATCCCAAGAAGAGAGAGATAAGTTTACCGATTGGTTAAACCTGAAGGAACGCTTATTGATACGATTTCGATCTATAAGCGAAGGATCTTTATACGGCCGATTCTTATGTATACAGCAGGAATCAAGCGTAGAAGAATATTGGAATCTGTTCGATAAATGGGTAGCGCCATTAGCAGATATTCAGGAGAAAATTATGGAGGAGACGTTTATGCCTTATGGGGGGATTGTTGTCGTGGATTAAGGTGGAAGTGGAGTTCTGTCAACCCGTTGGATTGGCCGAGATGATGATGTATGCACAGATGGTAGAAAACCGAGAAATCGTGAGAAGGGAATCAAATCTTCCTGGTTATTCAGGAGCGAAATTCCCAAACCACCCCCACACTATCGCCAAATAAATACGGTTGTAAATGACCAGCAAATAAAGGGGAACACCGTTTTTCCGATTAGGACGATTACGCTCAGAGGGGCCCCGGCGGTGGAAGTTAAGAAAGAGGGGCCATCTAAGAGGTTATCCAACGCGGAGTTTTAGAGAAAGGGCTTTGTTTCAAGTGTGATGAAAAGTATTACCCAGGGCATAAATGCAAGGCAAAGAATCCATGTGAGTTACAAATGTTTGTAGTAAGGGTCGATAATGTGGAAGAAGAAATTTTCGAGGAAGAGGAGTATAAGCAAGGGGAGTTGAATGCCATGGAGTTACAAGGAGGCATCGAAGGAGTAGTAGAACTTTGTATTAATTCGGTGGTTGGGTTAACGAATCCTATGACTATGAAGATAAGGGGGTTGATCCAAGAAAAAGAAGTTGTCATGCTAGTCGACTGCGGCGCCATACAACTTCATATCAGACAAACCGGTAACCTCATTGCAACTTCCAACCAAAGACATCTCCAATTATGGGGTAATTTTGGGATCCGGAATGGCGATTAAAGGAAAAGGAGTGTGCGAACAGGTGAAACTTAGTCTCAATGGTTGGATCGTTACTGCAGATTTTCTGCCACTGAAGCTTGGAGGAGTGGACGTAATACTGGGTATGCAGTGGCTATATTCCCTAGGGGTAACAGAGATGGACTGGAAGAACCTGATCATGTCGTTTTCTCATGACAATAGGAAGGTGATAATAAAAGGGGACCTCAGTCTAACCAGGACAGAAGTCAGCCTGAAGAATTTAACAAAGTCATGGACTGATTCGGATCTGGGATATTTGGTTGAATGTCGAGCCCTGGAAACAAGAATCATGGAGTATGAGCCAAGAGCAGAGGATGGGCTCATTAGCATACCAGAAAAAGTGCAGGCAATGCTAAGACAGTACGAGGATGTGTTTGAATGGCCCAAATAATTACCACCGGAGAGGGATATTAAACATCATATACACATCAAGGGTGGCAGCGATCCAATCAACGTCAGACCTTATAGATATGCCTTTCAACATAAGGAGGAAATGGAGAAATTAATGGATGAAATGCTCTCATCCGGGATTATCCGCCCAAGTACCAGCTCATACTCAAGCCCAGTCTTATTAGTAAAGAAAAAAGATGGGAGTTGGTGTTTTTGCATGGACTACAGAGCACTCAACAATATCACCATCCCAGAAAAGTTCCCAATCCTTGTGGTTGAAGAATTGTTCGATGAATTAAATGGAGCGAACCTATTTTCTAAAATTGATTTAAAGGTTGGTTATCACCAAATTAGGATGTGTAGTCATAACATAGAAAAGATGGGCCTTTAGGACTCATGAAGAGCATTATGAATTCTTATTAATGCCGTTTGGACTCACAAATGCTCCGGCAATGTTTCAGTCCGTAATGAATAATATCTTTAGAGCCTACTTGCGGAAGTTTGTCCTAGTCTTTTTCGATAACATTTTGGTATAAAGTAGAGGATGGGAAGAACACTGCCAACATATAGAATTGGTGTTGGAAGTCTTGAGAAGTCATAGATTGTTTGCTAATAAGAAGAAGTGCAGTTTCGCAGCTACTAAACTTGAGTATTTGGGTCACATGCTGTCTAGGAATGGGGTGGAAGTGGATCCCGAAAAAATCAGATCAATCAAACAATGGCCGGTTCCAACGAATGTGCGTGAAGTGAGAGGATTTTTGGGATTGACTGGGTACTACCGTCGATTTGTACAGCATTATGAGTCCATTGCGACCCCCTTAACGCAGCTATTGAAGTTGGGATCCTTTAAATGGAATCAGAAAGCTCAAGCAGCGTTTGAAAGATTACAATAGGCCATTATGACTCTGCATACTCTGGCTCTTCCAGACTTCAATGCACCTTTTGAAGTGGAAACTGATGCATCTAGTTATGGGGTGGGAGCTGTCCTAATGCAGAACAAAAGACCAATTGTCTTTCTACAGCCACACTTTAGCTATGAGGGACCGTGCCCGACCAGTCTATGAAAGAGAGTTGATGGCGGTCGTGTTGGCAGTGCAACGTTGGAGGCCATACATGTTAGGTCGGACATTCATCGTCAAAACTTATCAACGTTCTCTCAAGTTCTTATTGGAACAGAGGGTAATCCAACCACAATACCAAAAATGGATTGCAAAGTTACTTGGCTATTCATTTGATGTGATTTATAAGCTCGGCCTAGAAAACAAGGCAGCTGATGCTTTGTCTCGAGTAATCCCTGTGGCACACCTCAACCACTTAACTGCCCCTACATTGGTGGATCTAAAGGTCGTAATGGAAGAAGTAAAGGAGGATGAATTTTGGAAGGAAATCATTAACAGGTTGCAGAAAGGTGAAGAAGTGAAGAATTATACGTGGCAACAAAAACTACTTAAGTACAAGAGAAGAATAGTAATTGCAAAAAAATCTGCATTGATTCCTACTATTCTGCATACATACCATTACTCTGTGTTGGGAGGACATTCTGGGTTCCTAAGAACATACGAGAGACTAACCGAAGAGTTGTTCTGGGTTGGCATGAAAGCTGAAATACAGAAGTATTGTGAAGAGTGTGCCACGTGTCAGCGAAATAAAACCTTAGCCCTTTCACCGGCAGGTTTATTAACTCCCTTGGAGATACCAAGTAGAATATGGGAAGACATTTCTATGGACTTCATCGAAGGACTACCCAAGTCCTGTGGATATGAGGTAATTTTTGTGGTGGTTGATCGTTTCAGCAAGTATGCTCACTTTCTGGGCCTTAAACATCCGTTTGATGCCAAGGTGGTTGTGGAATTGTTTGTGAAAAAAGTTGTAAGATTGAACGGTTTCCCACAGTCAATAGTTTCTGACCGTGATAAGATCTTTATGAGCAAATTTTGGAAGGAAATGTTTCGTATGGCAGGCACGAAATTGAACCGGAGTACCACATATCATCCTCAAACGGATGGTCAGACCGAGGTGGTTAACAGGTCAGTGGAGATTTACTTAAGATGTTTTTGTGGAAAGCGTCCAAAAGAATGGATGAAATGGATTCCTTGGGCTGAATATTGGTATAATACCGCGTATCAGTGTTCCTTAGGAGTATCTCCCTTTCAAGCAGTATACGGACGTGCCCCACCAGCCCTGATATATTATGGAGACTGTGGGACTTCCATTTCCACATGGGATGAGCAGCTCAAAGAAAGAGATATAGCTTTAGGAGTGTTAAAGGAACATTTGTGCATAGCACAGGACAAGATGAAGAGCTAGGAAGATATGAAAAGAAGGCACGTGGAATTTGAGAAAGGGGACATGGTGTTCTTGAAAATCCGTCCCTACAGGAAAGCCACTATGCATCAGAGGAGGAATGAAAAGCTATCACCTAAATATTTTGGGCCTTATCGAGTACTCGAAAAAATTGGACCGGTGGCATATAGACTGGAGTTACCTGCTGCAGCAACAATTCGTTTGGTTTTCCACATTTCACAGTTGAAGAAAGCTTTCGGGGAATGCGCTAACGAAGAAGAATTGGTATCCTTCTTGACCGAAAATCATGAGTGACTAGCAATACCGAAAGAGGTCTACGACTATCAGAAGAATGCGAAAGGAGCTTGGGAAGTTTTAATGAGCTGGAAGGGACTGCCGAGGCATGAAGCAACGTGGGCGAATTATGATGACTTTCAACAGTCGTTTCCTGATTTCCACCTTGGGGACAAGGTGAAACTGGACCGGAATGCAATGTTAGACCTCCCATAATACACCAGTACAGTAGAAGGAAGAAGCTGAACGAAAATAGGAAGGACAAGAAATTAGTGGAGAATGTAACAACCCAAGAGGGACCACCATGAAGGAAACGATTGGAAGGAAGGGGGGACCACAGTGAGTGGAGGAGTGAAATAAATAGAGCAGGGGAGAGTAGGGAGAGCATGTTTTTTGTGAGAATATTTTTGTGTATTCTTGAGAGAAAGAATAGCAGAGAGGGGAGGTAGAGTTCAACGAACTGGTACCTTAACCAATTCGATTACGATATTGTAGTTTCTTAATTTCCTATCAATATAGTACGTATTCCTTTCCCAATACTTTACATTGGGAAATCAGATGTTTCATCAGAGGGTTGTCAATTAGAGGTTATGTGGGCATTTAGAGATTATGCAAGAAGGTTGTTGAGCGAGAAGCTTGGCATGTGAGAAGGGAAAAGAGGTTAGCAATGCATTGACACTAGGCGTTTTGGATTTGTCAAGGGACATTAGGCGTTTTGGTTAGGCAACATGATGAAGAGGTGGAAGCGGTGAAGTGCTTTATAGGTGTCCTTGCATGTTTAACTTAGATTTCAGCTAGTAGAAGGTGTCAATAAAAATTGATGCAAGTTCCAATATAAATAGGTCACTTCAAATGAACATTTCTCTCCTTTCACTTATATGTTTGGGCTGAAATTACTCTCAAAAGATCACAAATTGAGTCTAGTTTTTTAGATTGGGGCTGCCGAACGAATTTGAGCAAGGGAGGGTTGAGTTGGAGTTCAAGAAAGAGAGGAAAGTCGGTTTTTAGGTGAATCTGAGCAAGGTTGATTTCCAGAGGGCTGCAAAGTTCATCCTTTGGAATCTGAAGCTTAAATTTTAAGATAAAAAAGTTATGACATTTTTAAGTATTTTTTTAGAAGGAAGTTTCCTCAAAAGAGTTCTGGATTTTATGTTATTATTTTTCAAAGTCGGGTCATGTTTTTGGACGAAAATTGAGTTTCTGGGCAAGTTGGTGGTTGGCCGAGTGATGGGCTATGCTAGGCAAGATGGGCAGGCGGTTTGATGTTCATAGAGGTTATTTTGTGTTGAGGTTGGCGCACGCAACCAAGGCGGCATGCGAGGAGGGCTGCACGGTGTAACGGACATACTTGTCCAAGGTGTGTTACCTATGGCCGTATGCTCCGATTAGCCCCAATTTAT
The DNA here is from genome assembly GCF_000004075.3 of Cucumis sativus. NCBI lineage: Eukaryota > Viridiplantae > Streptophyta > Magnoliopsida > Cucurbitales > Cucurbitaceae > Cucumis > Cucumis sativus. Next base: position 10,723,839 of record NC_026658.2, read on the forward strand.
CTTGTCTTTATGTCTTGTATGTAGTTTAGGTAGTTGCTTTCAATTTCGAGTCGATATGCTTGGGTGTGACGTTTCGGCATTTTGCATATGCAAGCCTGCCAGAGATGAAAAAGTTAAAAATGTACTATAGGGGAGTCATACATGTTGAATCCCCGCCCAAGCCTTGTCGTACTCTTTGCAACCTATTCTTTCTTATTGCAATTGACAGTCTTCAATGCTTGTTTTAACAATGTTTTCAATCAATTTAATCATCTTTCACATTTTTTAAAAATATTTTCCAAGAACGTGAGGGGAGGTTGAAGCATGTGTTAAAGTTGTCCGCGATTTGCGGATTTTGATCGGCTGACTTGTTCGTCGAGCTAGAACAAGTGCTGAACAATCGTTCACATCGTGTTTGAAGGAGTACGATTGTGACAAGTGGTATCAGAGCCAAGTTGGCTAGTTGACGGTGCGTGACAGAAAGATGTCAGTCGCGAAACAGTCTAGCAAGACCCATAATGAATGACTTGTGGGAATCGAAGAGCAGATGCTCTACCTGGTGGAAGTTTCTGATTCCATCCGGTTCTTGGAACAGCGGCTTGAGGATATTGCCATGAAAGCTAATGGCATTGAAGCCATGTTCGGTCGCCTTGACGGACTACCCATCCAAGAGTTACTGACTAGAGTCGACACTCTAGAGTCCCAAGTTTTGAGAACAGGAAATCTCACCTACGAGCGTGGGGACAGTTCATCGGGCTCTGTTGCCCAGATGGAAGAACGAGTTATGGAGCTTGATAACTCGCAAAAGAACATGTTGGAGATGATCAACGGCATAACAGAGGATTTTCGAGCAACCCTCGATGTCGTGAGGAATGAGCTCGCAGAGATAACACGAGAGTGAACCTTACTATGCGAGCACTAGCAAACCAGGCTTCAGCTGGAGGAGCCATTCCTGTGGGCAGGATCAAGGTTCCTGAGCCCAAGCCCTTCTGTGGGGCGAGAGACGCCAAGGCATTGGAAAACTTCATCTTTGATGTCGAGCAGTATTTCAAAGCCACGAACACAATTACTGAAGAGGCCAAGGTGACGTTGGCAACCATGCATCTGTCAGAAGATGCGAAGTTATGGTGGAGGTCCCAATACATGGACATTCAAGAAGGGCGTTGCACAATCGACACGTGGGATGCCCTAAAAGGAGAACTTCGTTCGCAATTTTTCTCTGAGAATGTCGAAATTCTAGCACGACGGAAGCTGCGTGAATTGAAGCACACGGGGAACATTCGGGACTATGTGAAACAGTTTGCGGGGGTGATGTTGGACATACGCGACATGACCGAGAAAGACAAAGTTTTCTGTTTTGTCGAGGGCTTGAAGCCGTGGGCTAGGACCAAGTTGTATGAGCAACGAATCCAAGACCTCACGTCAGCATACGCAGTGGCTGAACGGTTGTTTGACTTATCTAGCGAATCCCAGGATGCAAGACGGCATCAAGCTTCCTCACTTGGAGGAAAAAGAAACAACTGCCCAAATTCCCCGAAGACTGCAGGGGGAGACAAGCGACAAGGTGGAGATCGCAGGCCCTTCCAAGCGAATGCAGGAAACAACTGGCGAGGACCAAACAATCAGAACAACTCCGGTCGTTCCATCAGTTGTTTCATATGTAAAGGGCCCCATCTTGCCAGAGAGTGCCCCAACCGTACTGCCTTCAACGCTTTTCAAGCCACCCTAGCCTCAGACTCAGACGATAAATTGAGTCAGACTGAAGGAGACGTTGGACAGATAGAAGAGGGCGAGAATCCTCGGATGGGGGCCCTAAAGTTTCTGTCATCGCTCCAGAAGAAGATGGGGGAGACTAGTGGACAAGCAAAGAATGGTCTCATGTACGTGGACTGTTGGGTCAACCAGAAGCCACCCAAGAGTACTATGGTGGATTCTGGTGCCACCCATAACTTCATTGCAGAGGCAGAAGCCAGACGGCTGAATCTCATGTACGTTTTAACAAACTTTCTTATTGCAATTGACAGTCTTCAATGCTTGTTTTAACAATGTTTTCAATCAATTTAATCATCTTTCACGTTTTCTAAAAATATTTTCCAAGAACGTGAGGGGAGGTTGAAGCATGTGTTAAAGTTGTTCGCGATTTGCGGATTTTGATCGGCTGACTTGTTCGTCGAGCTAGAACAAGTGTCGCACAATCGTTCACATCGTGTTTGAAGGACTTCTGCCTCTGCAATGAAGTTATGGGTGGCACCAGAATCCACCATAGTGCTCTTGGGTGGCTTCTGGTTGACCCAACAGTCTACGTACATGAGACCATTCTTTGCCTGTCCACTTGTCTCCCCATCTTCTTCTGGAGCGATGACAGAAACTTTAGGGCCCCCATCCGAGGATTCTCGCTCTCTTCTATTTGTCCAACGTCTCCTTCAGTCTGACTCAATCTATCGTCTGAGTCTGAGGCTAGGGTGGCTTGAAAAGCGTTGAAGGCGGTACGGTTGGTGCACTCTCTGGCAAGATGGGGCCCTTTACATATGAAACAACTGATGGAACGACCGGAGTTGTTTTGATTGTTTGGTCCTCGCCAGTTGTTTCCTGTATTCGCTTGGAAGGGCTTGCGATCTCCGCCTTGTCGCTTGTCTCCCCCTGCAGTCTTCGGGAATTTGGGCGGTTATTTCTGTTTCCTCCAGGTGAGGAAGCTTGATGCCATCTTGCATCCTGAGATTCGCTAGATAAGTCAAACAACTGTTCAGCCACTGCGTATGCTGACGTGAGGTCTTGGATTCGTTGCTCATACAACTTGGTCCTAGCCCAAGGCTTCAAGCCCTCGACAAAACAGAAAACTTTGTCTTTCTCGGTCATGTCGCGTATGTCCAACATCACCCCCGCAAACTGTTTCACGTAGTCCCGAATGTTCCCTGTGTGCTTCAATTCACGCAGCTTCCGTCGGGCTAGAATTTCGACATTCTCAGGAAAAAATTGCGAACGAAGTTCTCCTTTTAGGGCATCCCACATGTCGATTGTGCAACGCCCTTCTTGAATGTCCATGTATCGGGACCTCCACCATAACTTCGCATCTTCTGACAGATGCATGGTTGCCAACGTCACCTTGGCCTCTTCAGTAATTGTGTTCGTGGCTTTGAAATACTGCTCGACATCAAAGATGAAGTTTTCCAATGTCTTGGCGTCTCTCGCTCCACAGAAGGGCTTGGGCTCAGGAACCTTGATCCTGCCCACAGGAATGGCTCCTCCAGCTGGAGCCTGGTTTGCTAGTGCTCGCATAGTAAGGTTCACTCTCGTGTTATCTCTGCGAGCTCATTCCTCACGACATCGAGGGTTGCTCGAAAATCCTCTGTCATGCCGTTGATCATCTCCAACATGTTCTTTTGCGAGTTATCAAGCTCCATAACTCGTTCTTCCATCTAGGCAACAGAGCCCGATGAACTGTCCCCACGCTCGTAGGTGACATTTCCCGTTCTCAAAACTTGGGACTCTAGAGTGTCGACTCTAGTCAGTAACTCTTGGATGGGTAGTCCGTCAAGGCAACCGGACACGGCTTCAATGCCATTAGCTTTCTTGGCAATATCCTCAAGCCGCTGTTCCAAGAACCGGATGGAATCAGGAACTTCCACCAGGTAGAGCATCTGCTCTTCGGTTCCCACAAGTCGCTCATTATGGGTCTTGCTAGACTGTTTCGCCACCGACATCTTTCTGTCACGCACTGTCAACTAGCCAACGTGGCTCTGATACCACTTGTCCCAATCGTAGTCCTTCAAACACGATGTGAACGATTGTGCGGCACTTGTTCTAGCTCGACGAACAAGTCAGCCGATCAAAATCCGCAAATCGCGGACAACTTTAACACATGCTTCAACCTCCCCTCACGTTCTTGGAAAATATTTTTAGAAAACGTGAAAGATGATTAAATTGATTGAAAACATTGTTAAAACAAGCATTGAAGACTGTCAATTGCAATAAGAAAGCATAGGTTGCAAGGAGTACGACAAGGCTTGGGCGGGGATTCAACAGGTATGACTCCCCTATAGTACATTTTTAACTTTTTCATCTCTGGCAGGCTTGCATATGCAAAATGCCGAAACGTCACACCCAAGCATATCGACTTGAAATTGAAAGCAACTACCTAAACTACATACAAGACATAAAGACAAGATAACTTGGGGCTAATCGGAGCATACGGCCATAGGTAAACACACCTTGGACAAGTATGTCCGTTACACCCAGCGCACGGCCAAGGCCTGCTGCCCACCCCACCACCTGTGCACCAGCATGTATCATGACATGATTTTAGGCCTTTTTGGTCAATTTTGAAAATTCTATGTACACCTTTGATAGTTTCTTGGTAAAAGAGAATTAATTGGATTATTTCACCATATTTTCAAGACAAGAGGAGATCGGGCAAATTTATAGGCCAGGGATTTGAGCTTGTATCTATGAGTGGAAAATGTTTTATTTAAAGTGATTTCAAGCATGTTTAAGTCATGATTTATAAATGATTGATGATTAAATGTTTAAGTTATGTTATGAAAAGTCTTTCAAGCATGTTATTGTTTAAAGGTATTTATTCAAGCATATTGTTTATTGAAGAATAAGCTTACTGGAAAAGGAGTTTATCAAAGAAAAGTTGAAGGCTTACTCAAGGAAGTTTAAGGTTTATGTTTTATGAATGTTTTATAGGAACCAACCTATCTCAAAAATTGATCATAACAAGGCAGGATTACTCGTAATGGGGCAAGCTTAAAAATTTACCCGTAACAAGGTAGGATTAAAGTTACCCGTTATGAGGCAGGGGTGGGGCACCAAGGAATTAGAGGTAGGGACGCTTACCTCTCAGGAGTAGATACTTGAGTTTCGAGCAGGAAAAACCAGGATTATGTTATTATTTTACAATTGCTTAAAAGTTTAAAGCTTTCACTTTGTGATTGATCGTTTACTGTTTAAAGGATTTACATTTTACTGCTACAAAGATTTATGAAAAGAATTTAGAAAAGTTACCACTCACTTTCTAAGTAGAGACCGTGTCCCCCAAAGTTTGAAACGTTGCTACCCGTCTGCTTGAAAATGATTTATTTAAAGTGATTTCAAGCTGTAATTTATGAATGGTTTGTGTTAAATGTTTTAAGTTACGTTATGAAAAGCCTTTCATGCATGTTATTGTTTAAAGATATTTACTCAAGCATATTGTTTTTTGAGGAATGTTTTAAGCTTACCGAAAAAGGAGTTTATCAAAGAAATATTGTTTAAGGCTTACTCAAAGAAGTTTAAGGTTTATGTTTTATAAATGTTTTATCAGAACCAAGCTATCTCAAAAATTATTCATAATGGGGTAGGATTACTCGTAACGAGACAGGCTTAAAATTTATCCGTAACGAGACAAGATTTAAATTACCCGTTATGAGGCAGGCGTGGGCACCAAGGAATTAGAGGTAAGGACGCTTACCTCTCAGGAGTAGATACTTGAGTTTCGAGCAAGAAAAACCAGGATTATGTAATTGTTTTACATTTGCTTAAAGGTTTAAAGCTTTCACATTATGTTTTATCGTTTAATGTTTAAAGGATTTACATATTACTGTTACAAAGATTTAAGAAAAGTATTAAGAAAAGTTACCACTCACTAGGCTCGTTTAGCTCAAACTCTTCAAAATGTTCTCACTTTCCAGGTAGAGATTTTGTCCTTAGAGCCTGAATCACTACTTGTCTGCGGAAGGGTTTCATTTGTTTATCGTATGTGTCATGTTACCTTGTAATTATATTCAGTTGGTCTTTGTGGTATCAGACTTGGGTTTTAGAATGGTTGGTTTTGTTATATGTAAATAAGGCTATGTTTTGTGTTTGTATAAACTTATATAAAGTTTGTTTTAATGAAAAGAATCCTACCCAGTTGTTGTTAAAAATCTATGTGTTAAGTTTCCGTTGTCGTTTACAGTTTAATGGTTAGGATGCGTTTGGAGGAAGGAAAGAGTTACGGGGTAAAAGGATTATGATGCTAGTGTTATGATTATATATGTTTGAGATTAGAGTTATTATTGGTAGTGTTATGGTAATATGTGTTCGGGGAAAGGAATATGAATGGTAGTATTATGATAATATGTGTTCGAAGGAAGGATTATTGTTGCAGTATTATGATAATATGTTTTTGGGGGAAGGGTTATGTGTGTAGTACTATGATAAGATGAAGTGAGGGAAATTTGTAGGGTTATGAAAAGATGAAGTAGGAAAATTTGTAGGGTTATGAGAAGATGAAGTAGGGAAATTTATAGGGTTATTTAACCCTCATCCCCAAAAATGCAAACCCATGGCCCAAACAAGGTTTAGGCCATAACCCTTTTCCTAATCCCCCTAAATTCCCACCCCAAAACACACCCTTAAGGTTAAGGCTCAGCTGGTGTCGTTCTTAAAGGGGGCGATATCAATTGGCTTCATACCGCATCTCGGGCCAAGCAAGCAGGTGCTCGAGGTGGGGTGTAACAACAAGACCTTCCACATCATTAGCCAAAGGTTCTTTTAGCCACAAGCAAGGAGTGATACCAACAACTTTGTAAAGAGGTGTGCAGTTTGTCAAAAGCTCAACAAGTGCAGGGCCATATTCACCTCTCCCAATTCCTAAGAACATCTAGAAAGACCTATCAATAGACTTTGGCGTGGGCCTACCTAAGACACAAGGAGGCTATGATGCAGTGATGGTAGTCATTGACAGATTCAGTAAAATGGCTCACTTTCTAGCTGGCAAGAAAACAACCGATGTTTATGTTGCTACCCTCTTCTTTAGAGAGGTAGTAAGGCTTCACGGGATTCCTAAGACAATTATATATGATAGAGATGTCAAATTTCTAAGTTAATTTTGGAACTCTTTGGAAGAAGTTTGATACTACCCTAAAATCCAGCACCACTGCAC
>NC_026658.2:10730734-10781144 GCF_000004075.3 Cucumis sativus
CTCCCCAGAGAGATGGCAAGACAAATGTTACCAACCGATACTTAAGGAATCTGATTCAGTGCTTAAGTGGAACTCATTTCGATAATATGAAGAATAGAACACCTACCAAATGTCCTTTCGAGATTGTCTATACTAAAGCCTCGAGGCTTACTTTTGATTTAACTAATCTCCCTACTGGAGTAGAACTTCAAGATCAAGCAGAATATATGACCAAGCGCATCCAGAAACTCCACAAAGAAGTCCTAGACCATCTAATAAAAAACACAGCATCTTACAAAGAAGAGAAGGATAAAAAGAGAAGAGAAGTCAGTTTTCGAGTTGGTGACCTAGTAATGGCTCATTTAAGGAAGAAAAGTTTCCCAGCTAGAACCTACAGCAAACTAAAGGGTAGAGAGATTGGTCCTTGTAAATTTCAAGCTAAATACGAACCTAATGTATACAAGTTAGAGCTGCTAGAAGGAATCAACATCAGTCCTGTTTTTAATGTCGCAGACTTGATGAAGTATCATGCTCCTGATAGATTCCAACTTGCTAACCCAACTCGGAAGTCTAAAGCTAGAGGTGGATTATGATGTAACATAAACTACTTAGTTAGTTGTTCTTAACTAAAGCTGTTAGTTTGTTAAACTGATCAGTTAGTTACTTAATAACTAACTTTATATTAAAGTTCCCTCTATATATAGAACTCCTTCCTCACATTAAGGGATAGAATTCATTCAAACAAAAAAACACTTTGGTACTTACACCACTTTCTTCCCAAAAACACCACAAAAGCACAAGTACCATATCTCCAAAGAATTTTTACTTTTGTATGAAAACTTCCATCATCAAGACCATCCTTCATCCAATCATCAATGTTCTTAGGGAGACAATTAACCAACCCAAAAGTATCAAAAGGAATATGTCAACCTTTAGAAGCTAAATCACAATGTAAAAACAAGTGCTCCACAGTTTCCATCTCTCTAAGGAAAAAACAGTAAATGGTGGAAAGAGACCAACTTTGGAACTTCCTCTGAAGCTTCTCATGAGTAAACTTTTATAAGCAACTGAAGAAAGATCTTCACTTTCTTGAGAATTTTAAGCTTCCAGATAAGGTTGACCATAGGGATTTATTTTTCTTGACCACCTTAGTCAAAGTTTAGTAATGTGGACTTGGTAGACAACTTGCCCAAAGGAGTTGTTGGAACAATGTAAATAGTCCATGTTTCTGTTCACCACCCAAAAATTCAACAAATGAGCAAGAGCAATAGAGCTACCAACTTATCTATCGAAGAAGCTTCTCCTCAACCCCAAATCCCAAGCTTACTTCAAATCATTCCTTCCAGCAATCAGCAACGACTTCTTTTTTGTGAAAATAGTGTAAACCCTATGTTTCTACTGTTGATTTTATGGAATTAATCTATATTTTATTCATTATTTAGTAGAGATACAAGCCTATATATAACCATAGAGAAATACACTTAAGGAAATAATATCAAATAATATCTCCAGAATAATATCTCCTAAGAATAATCTAATTATATTAATACCCTCCCTCAAACTCAAGGTTGAAATCACAAACTTGAGTTTGCTAAGAACTAAGAAAAGAAACAATATATCTAGAATAGAATAAAAAACCAGAAGAACAAACACACAAAGAACTTCTAGGTTAAAACAAACCCACGAAAAACTTCTGGGATAGAAACATAGATCCTCGTATAGAGATCTATAACAGAACCGAGGAAGAACGAAACAAGAACTTCGGGGGGCAAAATGAAAGAGCAAAACTGAAGCAAAGTAGAATCAAAGCTGGACGAAAACAGGGTCATAATTGGACAGAAGTGTTTTGTTGGATCAAAATGGAACCGAACGAACTAACTAGAGCAAGTCAAAATCAGATTAAACGGGAAATCTGGGGCGAACAGAACAGAAACTGAACTGAATGGAGCATAGAGGCTTAGTGGATCTGAACAAAAACAGAAACGAGGAGTCGTTGGATCTGGGCTTCGATCTAAACTTTGAAGGCAGACATGAAGGATGGGTCTGAACGAAATTAGACAGATCTGGAACCGATTGGAGGCAGACGCGAGGATCTGAGGACATGGGGTTTCATGGTTTTGTTGGGACAGCATAAGGAGATGGAGCAACCAGTGTTTTTAAAGGCTCAAGGCGCACTAAGGCGCATTGGTCCTCTGGAGCCTAGGCGCAAGGCGCAAAAAAAAGCGCGAGCTTTTTTTCATAAGGCGCACTATATATAAAAAGAGAAGAAAATATATATATATACACACATATAGCAGAGCAACAATGTATAAAATATAGGTACCCAATATAAGTTGTTATAAATGGAGGATTGGAGGGGAGTGTGTTGTGAGATGGATGGGATGAAGGTTGAGTTTGATGGGTTATCGAAGGAAGTTGAAGTCGAGAAGTATAAGAAGAAGAAGATGTAGACTTTAGAGAGTTTTTTCAATCTCATCAAACTTAGGATTAACTCCAATAAGAAACATTTTGGAGACATTTAAGGAAAGGCCCGATTCCATCAAGAATAAATTGACAACCGATCACCAAGCCATCAACCTTCCATCACTCTAAGGACAAAAGAGTAAGGTATCATCCACATAATGAAGATGTGTGACCTCAATCGTCATACTGCCAAAGAGAAGCCTTTAATCAGTCTTCTTTCATTACTATACCAAACAAGATTGTTGAACGGGTCCGTCCCCACAATTGTGAAAAAAAAAGTCTAAATGATTCACATTACTAGAGAATAGTTAAACAACAATAAGCGTAAGTTCAAAGTTAGGAAGTACGAAAATCCTTACCTTGTAATCATGACTAAATAGACTTCTCCCTTCAATATGTTCACGCTTCAAACATCAAAGAATATTTATGATTCTGGTTTCTTTCAGACATCCAAATGCTCACTTGCAACTAGTAATTCGATCACTTTAAATGATCTCATGGAATGCTATATTGTTATGTGGCAGGTTAACCAATATTCCCTTCTTTCATACAGCATAGTGACCATGCCAAAAAGAATTCCAGGTTTAATCAGACACCCTAAATGCAGCTTAGATAAACAGGACCCCTGTCCTATTTTATCCTATTAATATATACCAATACATCATAAATCTCATTGGTCCTATTGTGTGATCTATCTCCTGAAACAAACCCATGAATTGTCCCATTTAACTCAATGAAGCTCCAACCTGGTTTCTTCACAAGATCTTTCTCGTACACAAGGCTACGTAACTTTTCGGCTTCATGCCACTGCCCAACACTGGCCTGTGAATTGCTCAACAATGTATAATACCCTACATTGTCAGGTTCTAATTCAAGAAGCCTGTGTGCAGCATAGTTAGCTATTTTATTATCTCCATACACCCGGCAGGCACCCATAAGAGCACCCCAAATCCTGCCATCACAGAGACTTGTCATTCTCAATATAATTGCAAACGCCTCTCTTACTCTTGTTGATCTACTCAAAAGATCAACAAAACAAGTGTAGTGTTCTAAATCAGGCTTAATGTTGAACCTTGACCTCATTGAATAAAAGATTTCACAGCCCTCACTAACAAGGCCAGAGTGACTACAGGCAGATAACAGGCTTAAGAATGTGACATTATTTGGGGTCACTTCTTCACTCGTCATTTGGTGGAAAAGATTGAGGGCGTCAACACCAAGTCCATGAGCACCATATCCCTCAATCATGGAAGTCCACGCAACAACATCTTTAATTATGATCAAGTCAAAGCATTTCCTGGCAGAAGCAATGCTCCCACATCTTACATACATGTTCAGGACAGATGTTTCTAAGCGTGTATTACATACCACAAATCCATAGATTCGAATGAGGCAACAATGTATTGCTTTCCCCAACTGCAGAGCACCCAAAAAGGCATAAGCATCAATTAAGTGTTTCAAAATTCCAACACTGGGTTTCAAGCCAGCAACTTGCATTTGCTTGAAGATATCAACTGCATCATCAAAATGTCCATTCTGAATAAAACTAGACATCATGGCCCCCCAAGTAACAATGCTTCTATTGGGGATTTCCTTAAACAAGCTAGTTGAATTTTCCAACTCACCAAACTTGGCGTACATACCCAACAAAGAAGTACACAGAATACCATCATAAAGACCACTTTTAATTGCCAAGGAATGTAGATTTTCACCTAGCATCAGACACCTGGAATCAGATGTTGCAATTCCTGATATTAGTATGGTTAATGTCTCGATGCTGAGAGGAACTTCACCCATGATTTTGTTTAAGATGTCCACAACCTTCACAATATCCCCCATGGAGGAATAAAAAGACATTAAAATATTCCAAGACACAGCATTCTTGAAATCAATTTCAGAGAAAAAAACCCCAAATTCATCCTGCCTACCCAGTCGACTATACATTCGCAAGAACGAATTCTGCAGATGTGTATCAAACAATAAACCATTCTTAACCACATAACATTGAAGCAGCCTTCCCAGAACCAAATATTGAGTCGCACAACAAGCTTGCAGCATCACCATTACTGTCACCGAGTTCGGCTCCAACTCCCTTCTCATTCCCTCAAAAATATCCAAAGCACAAAATACATCACCACCGTTAACATATGCTGAAATCATCGATGTCCAAGAAACCAAGTCTCTGTTAGGCATTTCATCAAATACGTCACGAGCAGAAACCATACACCCACATTTTCCATAAACCTCCATCATGGTATTACAGAAATACAAATCAGAACTAAACCCCATTCTAATTCCAACACAGTGAACCATTCCCGCATAGGCTACATCAACCCAAATCGACATAGTGACTTGATTAACGATCGGAAGCGTAAAACCATCGTGCTCAACTCTCACCTCCCTCATGTTTTTATACAACAAAAGGGCGGAATGGAACAAACCTGAGTCAAAGTAGGATTTGATGATAGAGTTCCAAAGCATGGGTTGGGGCTCTGGGAAGGAGTTAAGAACAGAGACAGCACTGGGAAAGTCATTGAAGTTGGCGTAAAGGCGAATGAGCTTGGAGGCAACGGAGACAGAATCGAACCCAGATGAGAGAATGAGATGGGCATGGATTTGCTTCAGAAGAGGAAGGTGGTTGCATGATTGTAAAAGAAGAGAAAGGGTTTGTAAACGAAAGAGTTGTGAGAAGTGAATGGTTCTCAGGTAATGGGGAGAGAGTAAAGAAGGGAGTTTAAGAGAGAAAAGAAAACGTGGGAGGACATGGGAATGGAAAGGAATGGTGTGTGATGAAAACGAAGAGTACAGAGCAAAGGAAGAGAACAGAGCGGGACAAGGATTTGATTTCTTGGAGTAAAAAACGATAGAAACGAAAAAGAAGAAGAAGAAAAGAAAATTGTTTGGTGGGTGTTTCAGACCACCATGCGACAATCCCAGACCAGAACACGACCTACCGAGATCGTTCTTCTACCGACGAGGGATCAGGGGGAGTTGAATAGTTTAACTTTAATCATAGACTGATAGCAGAGCGTTGGAACTTGCTTCCTTTGCGCTGAAGGAAGAACTAATAGGCCGCCTCCATTTTTTAAATTATAATTCTCAGTTTAAATATCACATTTTTCGCCTCCAAACTATCACATGCGTTGGGTTGGTTTGGACCGGTCAGGGAGATTTTGTTGACAAGTCCTTCAACATGTGCATAAACTCAATAAAAAAATCACATATACAAAATTTAACAAATTTAATTTTTAAATGTATAAAACATATATTATTTTTTTAAAAGATGTATAAAGATACAAATTACTATTGTTATCGTTAAAGTAATTTGATAATGGGTTTATTAAAGAAAAAATGTTTGTTAAAAAGGTATTCCAAAATGAAATTGAAAAATGGAGAGAATTAAAAGTGATTTTCTTTTAGTGTTTAATGTATTCTATAAGATATAATGCATTAGAAAATAATCTTGCAATCAATGTTAAATTCTTGAATTATAACTAACTTTGATTTTAGCAAAACATGCTACTTTCATTTTAAACATGTATTTTCTTAGAAAATGTGAAAACATCTATTGGAAAGAAGAAATTAGTATATGCACTTGAGATAATTTTTTTTAATCTACTTGACGTTTAAAATCAAATTTTAAAAAAAAATCAAATATAGCAATACATTATTTATTAAAACACTTACTTTATAATTTATTCTAGGAAGTAAAAAGAAAAAGAAAAACTTAGTCCACTTATCTAATATCTCATATCATACCAAATGAATAAATTCTTTCTCAAAAAGAAAAATAAACCTACATAACTTTTTATAGAAAAATGTGATTATCTATTACGCTCTAGCATACTATACATCAAACAATTAATTTTGAAAAAATGGTTTGAGTTTGAAAAAAAATCAAATACACATACAAGATTTTTATAGAAAAAATGTATCGAGAGGTGATGTCTATTTAATTTCAAGAGTTCAGTAATCTTGTTAAATTATTGAAATTTTCATACTTTTCAAATTCTAAAATTTATTATAATTTATTGTAAAATCATAAATTTGTTATGACTTTTTATTAATTACTTGATAAAACTATTCAACTTCTAAAACTTTTAAAATTCTAAAATTAATTAAATTTAAATTTTTTTATTATTTTTAATGAATTTCTCGTAACAAAAACGAAGAAGCTACTTTCATATTTCTACCTTTACACATTGGATTACCTTTAACTATAAATAATAATTAGATTCCAATAAAAGTTGCTTAATTCAAACACATTAAAAGTGTATTAACCACACTTCACCATTCTATTTAGAAAACAACTCTAATAAAAAAAATAATTAAAAAAAAAACATGAGCAAAGAATGTATCCTTTTACAATGTCCAAGATTCCCTATTATTACATTCTAAAAAAAAAAAATCATGGTTGCATGATTCAAACATATCTCATAAAGAAATACACACAAACATATATTTAGATCACATGTTTACGTTCTAACAAAAAAACAATCGAAGCTTACATGATTTAAACATCCATGGAATAATACAAAGAGACATAATTATATATAGAAGTAAATAGATACAACAAAAATGAAAATAATAAAAGAGAACATAAGAATGATCATTTGATATCTCCTTTACATCTTAGTTTTTTGTTGTGACTTATGAGTTTGAATGGAAGAAAAGAATAAAATATTTATACAAAAAAATTTCAAAGAGGAGAAAATTGAAAGGTTGGAAGATAGAGAAGAGTTAATAAGAGAAGAGAATGTGAATAGTCGGGAGATAAAATCTTAAGAGAAAGATGAAAAGAACGGATAAGGAAAAGAGAAGTTTTAATAAGATAATTAATTAATTAGAGAGTGTGTGAGTTTTTTTAGTTGTGTGAAGAGTTATTTTCTTACATTTAGAGAGGACATTTAGAGAGAAAGAGTGGAAGGAGATAATAATAAATAAATTAGTTAAACAATATAAAAGTAAAATATAGACCATCATAAGATTCAACCATCATATTAATAAAATAACTTTAATAATTAATTTAACTTAGCAATTAACTACATTAATTTTTGTATTTAAATGACAAAATTGCCACCAAAATAATAATGAAAAACCTTATAATGAAAGGACAAAGTTGGAACAAAAAATGTCTCCCCATCCATGCTTTTATATATACTATAGAAAAAAATATATATATTCATAGAAATTAAAAAGTTAGTTACATGTGAGCTACCACACTCTTTCATCTTTTATTTCCTATGTTACTTAAGAAAATAAGAAGAAAAAAAAACAAGTAATAAATAAGGTTGTCTTCTTCTTGAGCATGCATAGCTAACTAGCTGAGTCAGGAGTGTCAAAGAATTAACTGCATTTTTGCATATTTACCCTCTCTTTATATGCACTTGGTCTTCTTCAAATGAGTTTCCATCTTCACATAATAATTATTGAACTTTTGGAGATAAATTGAGCGGGAAAGAATAACAAACTAATTGAAGAAAAAACTCAATAATGTTGGTAGAAAGAAATCAAGAAAAAAAGTAGTGATACAATCAAAAAATATATATATATATATATATATATATATATATATATATATATATATATAAAGTAATAATAATAAGATAATTAATAGAGAATAAATAGTAATATAAAAATAATATTGACAACAATAACAAGTACATCAATAATAGAAAGAAAACACAAATAAATATAAATATGAGTACAATAACAATAATATATATATATATTTTTAGTAATAATGACATAATTCTCTATTACTCATTCATTCTCTCCACATTTTTAGAGAGAATAAAATAAAGATCAAGAGTAAAAAAAATCTTATACTTTTTTTTTCTCTATTATTTGGGAAGAAGCAAAAGACTAAGGTTTATATATATATATATAAATAACAATAAAAGTAAAAAAAAAGCTAAAAAACATTTTAAAAAATCTTATACAATTTTTTCTTTCTCTCTATATTTAAAGAAAAAAAAAGTCAAATCCAAAAAAAAATTACTCGTCGATCCCTACATTATAAAGGGTACGTAGGCAACTTAAAGAAAACTTTAAGTTCAGTCCACCATTATAAAAAAAAAAAAAAAACCTTGAACTACGTCGTGAGTTAATTCTTTTCTTCAAAGGGTGTTCATCTCTACTAAGGAATCATAACAAATTGGGGGCAAATCCCTAAATTCAAGATGTTCATCTTTAGTAACAATGAGATGAAATAAATTGAAGATGTACAAACTCCGTGCAAAGACTATGTACAAGTTGAGTGCATGTAAAAGAAAAAAAAAAAGAATCTCAAAATCAAGCTCAAAGGCATCATTAATGATCCCTCAAATTCAAGCATAAAAGTTTCATTGATGATTCCTTATATTCAAGTTTGAAGGCTTCATCGATGCTGCAGCTCCAGCTCTTTGAGAGGATAACGATGGTACAACTTTGATAGGACGACGATCGGGCAGCTCTGCCTTCGCCTCTCCAAGATGAAAACGACAGTGTAACATCGTTTCTGCCTCTTGAAGAAGATGCATGCAATGCTAAAGCTTTAACCTCTGCTTCATCTTCAGCTTATTGCAACCGAAGAGGATTCATCTTCATCTTCTTCTAAGTTTTGCAATCGAAGATGATTCATCTTCATCTGCTCTAAGGTGTCGCAAGTGAGAGGATTCATCTTTGTCTTCCTCCATGTGTTACAACCGAGATGATTCATCTTCATCTTCACCTAGGAGTCGCAATCAAGAAGATTCATTTTCATCTTCTCTCAGGTGTAACAACCGAAGATGATTCATCTTCATCTGCTCTAAGGTGTCGCAAGTGAGAGGATTCATCTTTGTCTTCTCCTATGTGTTGCAACCGAGAGGATTCATCTTCATCTTCTCCTAAGAATTGCAACTGAGAAGATTCACCTTCATCTTCTTCTAGGTGCTACAACCGAGAGGATTCATCTTCATCTTCTCATTGGAATTGCAACTGAGAAGATTCATCTTCATCTTCTCCTAAGAGTCGCAACCGAAAAGATTCACCTTCATCTTCTTTCAGGTGTCGCAACCAAAGAAGATTCATCTTCATCTTCTTTTAGGAGTTGCAACCAAAGAGAATTCATCTTCATCTTCTTTCATATGTCGTAGCCGGAAGGATTCACCTTCATCTTCTTCTAGGTGCTACAATCAAAGATGATTCATCTTCATCTTCTCTTATATGTCATAGCTGAGAAGATTCATCTTCATCTTCTCCCAGGTGCTGCAATCGAAAATGATTCATCTTCTCTCATATGTCATAGCCGAGAGGATTCATCTTCATCTTCTCCCATATGTCATAGCCGAGAGGATTTATCTTCATCTTCTCCCAGGTGCTGCAATTGAATAGGATTCATCTTCATCTCCTCCCATATGTCATAGTCGAGAGGATTCATCTCCTTTCATATGTCATAGCCGAGAGGATTCATCTCCTTTCATATGTCATAGCCGAGAGGATTCATCTTCATCTTCTCTCATATGTCATAGCTGAGAGGATTCATCTTCATCTTCTTCCAAGTGCTGCAATTGAAGAGAATTCATCTTCATCTCCTCCCATATGTCATAGCCGAGAGGATTCATCTTCATTTTCTCCTATATGTCGTAGCTGAGAGTATTCATCTTTATCATCTAACAGGTGTCGCAACCCGGCCGATGGAATTCATTTTCATCAGCTCTAAGGTGTCGCAAGCTAGATGATTCATCTTCATCTTCTCCCTAGTACCACAACCAAGAAAGAAAGAAAAAAAAAGGAGAAGCAAGAAGAAGAAGAAGAAAACAAAAAGAAAGAAGCAAAAGAAGAAAAAAACAAAAAGAAAGAAGCAAGAAGAAGAAGAAGAAAACAAAAAAGAAAGAAGCAAAAGAAGAAAAAACAAAAAGAAAGAAGAATAAGAAGAAGAAGAAAAAAAAAACGAAGAAGCTCAATTGGTGATAACGAAGATCGAAGCCCGACGATGACAGAGTCGATCTCTCCTACTAGGGCGATAGATCTGACGGCAAAAGCCCGATCGTCCCTAGAAGAAGCTCAACAAAGTCATTTCTGCAAACGAAGATCGAAGCCCGACGATGACAGAGTCGATCTCTCCTACTAGGGCGATAGATCTGACGGCAAAAGCCCGATCGTCCTAGAAGAAGCTCAACAAAGTCATTTCTGCAAACGAAGATTGAAGCCCGACGATGACAGAGTCGATCTCTCCTACTAGGGCGATAGATCTGACGGCAAAAGCCCGATCGTCCCTAGAAGAAGCTCAACAAAGTCATTTCTGCAAACGAAGAGTGAAGCCCGACGATGACAGAGTCGATCTCTCCAACTAGGGCGATAGATCTGACGGCAAAAGCCCGATCGTCCCTAGAAGAAGCTCAACAAAGTCATTTCTGCAAACGAAGATCGAAGCCCGACGATGACAGAGTCGATCTCTCCTACTAGGGCGATAGATCTGACGGCAGAAGCCCGATCGTCCCTAGAAGAAGCTCGACAAAGTCATTCCTGCAAAAAAGAAAAAAAAAAAAAAACAAAAACAAAAACAAAAAAACAAAAAAAAAAACACAAAAAAACAAACAAAAAAGAGAATAAAAAAAAACACACAAAAAAAAAAAAGAGAAAAAAAAAAGAGAAAGGGAGAAGAAAAGTTTTCTATACCTTTCTGTCGATTGGATGAGGAATAAGCGTTGGATGAGGTATAAGTGAGTAGGGTATGAGTCTATTTATAAGCCCAACAAATCCAATTCCTAAAAGGATTAGGAATGATATTTAATTATTTTTTTAAAAACAAATCCAATTCCTAAAAGGAATAGGAATGATTTTTAAAAAAAATATATATATATAAAGAAAAGATAATCCAATTATCTTATTTTATTTTAAATTATTTCTTTTTTTTTTTGGATAAATCTCAAGTTTAACTTTTATTGAGATATTTAAAATATTTAAAAATGTTGAAATTTTTAAATATTTTAAATATATATATATATAAAATATATATATATATATATTCTCAATTCCAAAATTCAAGTTAAATTAACTTGCATATATGACCTCCTTTTTATCATGAATTTAAATCGGAGCCATAAATCCAACTTTACCTAAGATTGAGGACCTGATTTTTTTTTTTTATCTCAAATTAAAATTGGTCATTCCAAATTCTTATGCATCCCCAAGATAAATTAAGGTACGGTAGAAACCTTATCCTTATTTCAAAATTAAAATTTTGGTTATATTCCAAATTTTACTTTAAAAAAAAAAAATCATCATATTAAATTTTTTTTTTCCCTCAAATAAAATTAAGTGGGAAATAAAACTTTGAATTTTTTTTTAAGGTTTGGCCATATTCCAACCCTTATTTTAAATTTAAATCAAACTCACGTACTAAATTCATAGTTTGATTAATTTGATATGTTGAATTGAGTAAAAAAAAAAGGCTCGTACTTTGACTTCAAATTTATTTTTTTTCCGAGATTCATTCACCCATATACGTGCATAAATCTCGAAAAGGGGGCATTTGTTGAATAAGAAATTTTGAGACCAATCACAAGTTGCCACATCATTTATTAAGTTAATGATGAAAAGTACAAATAATTAAATTTGGGGACTAATTAAAATTGACACATGCTCCAAATTAAAGAGTTAAAATAAATAAATTGGTCATTCTAAGAATGCCACATGTTTTCATATTAATCGTTGGATTAAGTTAATCATTTTAGTTCAATTAAATATTATTTACTTGGACTAAGTTCAATTAAGCCAAAAAATAAGCTTAATTGAGCCCAAAGACTAAATATAACCTAAGTCCATATGGTTGAGCCCATGGGTCTGGTCCATGGACCAACCAGGTTCAAACCCATAAAGCCCACCAGTGAACTCTATAAATAGAGGAATTCTCCTCATTTGTAGAGGTTGGAAAATTTTGACTCTAGAAGATCCAGAGAGAATTCTTCCAAAAGCTAGAAGACTCCCTAACTTCTGAAGTTGACCACCCTCGAAGATTGAAGCTGTTTTGAAGATACAAACTTTCTTCCAAGACTCCAACTTCAAGAACATCACGTGCTCCGCTTCCTCAAATCAAGCGTAAGCATTCAACCAACTTGAAGAACATCACGTGCTCCGCTTCTCCAAATCAAGCGTAGACGTTCAACAAACTTCAAGAACATCACGTGCTCCGCTTCTCCAAATCAAGCGTAGACGTTCAACAAACTTCAAGAACATCACGTGCTCCGCTTCCTCCAAATCAAGCGTAGACATACAGTTGAGAGAGAATCAGAGGATCAAATTCTAGAGATTGAACCGCATCGCATCAAATCAACAAAAATACAACATCAACCTAAGTTTAAGTCCACGAATTAAATTTCTCCGGAAATCTCGTGCGAACAAATTGGCACGCCCAGTGGGACCATCTCTACCTCTCATCTCTCTCTCATCATCTAGATCTACAAGCAAATCAATGGCATCAAAGAAAGCTGCATCCAAATCTTCAGCTGCAAGCGACACCTACACGGGACCTATCACCCGTAGTCGTTCCAAGGGGATCATCCAAGGGCAAGACCAAGGTTCCGCCATCGCGCAGAGCATCCTGAAGCAATTGATGGAATCTCCTAAAGCTGGAATTGTCATCAAGGAAAATCCTCTATATAATGATTATGATTCTGCCTCTAGCAGGTCACTGAAAGAAGCACACCCAGATGTGATGTCCGTCATGATGGCTGATGTAGCAGTCGAGACTGCCATGGCGGAGATGGAGAGAAAAATTAATCTCCTGATGAAGGTTGTTGATGAACGAGACCACGAAATTGCAGCTTTAAAGGAGCAGATGCAGACTCGTGAAACTGCTGAATCGAGTCAAACTCCTGTCGTTAAAGTTGATGACAAAGGGAAGAACGTGGTACAAGAAAATCAGCCACAACAACAATCAACTTCTGTGGCTTCTCTCTCGGTTCAACAATTACAAGATATGATCACAAGCTCCATCAGAGCACAATATGGAGGCCCATCTCAGACTTCTTTCATGTACTCTAAACCATACACCAAAAGAATCGACAACTTGAGAATGCCGCTTGGATATCAGCCTCCAAAATTCCAGCAGTTTGACGGAAAGGGCAATCCAAAACAGCACGTTGCTCACTTCGTCGAAACATGTGAGAATGCAGGATCAAGAGGAGATCAACTAGTCAGACAATTTGTTCGAAGCTTGAAAGGAAATGCTTTTGAATGGTATACTGATCTGGAGCCAGAAAGCATTGAGAGTTGGGAACAACTAGAAAAGGAGTTTCTCAATCGCTTCTACAGCACCAGGCGTACTGTAAGCATGATGGAGCTTACAAATACGAAACAAAGAAAGGGAGAACCAGTCATCGACTACATCAATAGATGGAGAGCTCTAAGTCTTGACTGTAAAGATCGGCTCACCGAACTGTCGGCTGTAGAAATGTGCACCCAAGGCATGCACTGGGGACTCCTCTACATTTTGCAGGGAATAAAGCCCCGCACATTTGAAGAACTGGCAACTCGAGCTCATGATATGGAGTTGAGCATCGCCAGTAGAGGAACTAAAGATTTTCTTGTTCCTGAAGTAAAGAAAGATAAGAAAGAGATGAAAGGTGCTGAAAAGATAGTGAAAAGCACCTCGAAAGAATCTATGGTCGTAAACACAACCCCGCTGAAATTCTCCAAAGGAAAGGAAGCGAGGGTTGAAAAGAAGGATGATGGAAGCGAAAGGCGACGTCTGACTTTAAAAGAAAGGCAGGAAAAAGTTTACCCATTTCCTGATTCAGATATCGCTGACATGCTAGAGCAACTACTAGAGAAGCAGCTGATCCAGCTGCCAGAATGTAAACGACCTGAGCAAGCAGGAAAGGTAGATGATCCCAATTACTGCAAGTATCATCGGGTCATCAGTCATCCAGTAGAGAAATGCTTCGTGCTGAAGGAGCTAATTCTAAGGTTGGCTCGTGAGAAAAGGATTGAGCTAGATTTGGAGGAAGTAGCTCAAACAAACCACGCTGAAGTGACGATAATGTCTGAGGCTTCTTCGTCGAGATTGATTTTTGAGCAAAGGAAAAGCTTGGTCCAGTTCGGGACCTTTGAGCCTATAGTTGTCCAATTCTTTCAGGAAATCTCATACGAGGATCCTCAAGGAGAGAAAAGACCAATCGAAGAAGACGATGAAGGGTGGATAGTGGTGACCCACCGAAAGAAAAGACAGTCGATCCCGACCCAAAGAGAGTCTCGCTCTTACCAAAACTATAGAAGAGGAAATAAGACTCAAAAGAATAAGAAAAAGAAGAAGACTCATAAGCTTAAGCTCGTACATAATGAAGACATGAATTTCTCTCGACCTCAACGCTTAGTGACCTTGGCAGACTTCCTTCCAAAAAGCTTCCTTTGTGATCATCAGGATGAAGACCCAGAAGTCGTTGCGTGTCATGCTATCAACACAACGGAGGAAGAAATAATCCCTCCAAGATCACTAGAAGGAGAGGGAGTATCAAAAGACCTTTCAAGGTTTAATGTAGAGGATCTATTATCACTTCCTCAAGAGACCAAAACCATCCTTATTGATGCATTGCTAAATTCAAGAGCATCAAGTTCGAGTACTCCGACTATGACATATGAGAGTGGTTCTTATTGTATGTCTATAGACTTCTCAGATGAGGATTTGTTGTTGGGATCTAAACTTCATAATAGACCTTTGTATGTTTCTGGATACGTTCGAGAACAGAGAGTCGATCGAATCCTCATTGATAATGGCTCAGCTGTCAACATAATGCCAAAGTCGACTATGTGGCAATTAGGCATCTTGATGGACGAGCTCTCAAATAGCAAGCTAGTAATTCAAGGTTTTAACCAAGGTAGCCAAAGAGCAATAGGCATGATACGGTTAGAACTCATAATTGGCGACCTAAAGGCCAGTGCATTGTTTCATGTCATAGACTCAAGGACTACTTACAAGTTGTTACTAGGGCGTCCTTGGATTCATGGAAACGGAGTAGTAACTTCAACACTGCATCAGTGCTTCAAATTTTATCAGGACGGTGTAAAGAAGGTTGAAGCCGACTCTAATCCATTCTCAGAAGCTGAGTCTCACTTCGCAGATGCAAAGTTTTATTCAAAGAATAATAATATTTTAGAAGTTTTGCCTGCAGAAACCCCTCTTACAAAAGGAGAAGATAATTCACAATTGAAATCACTCGCAACCACAGAACCACATGAAAGTGCGAGAACCTTTAACTCTGGAAAGGGTGAAGCATACACTAGCAGCACAAAGGGTATGATCTTGAAGGATGAAAATGCTGCAAACACACCAGTTTTGCGTTATGTCCCTCTGTCAAGGCGCAAGAAAGGCGAATCACCATTCATGGAGTCTCCAAAAGGTTTGAAAGTTGGGGACATCGAAATCATAAAAGAAAGCTTCACTACACCACTAACTAAGATAGCGAAGCAAGAGGTAAAGGTAGATCTGGTGGAAGCAAACTTGCCCCAAAGGCGAACGAAAGACGGATTCGACCCCAAGGCTTACAAATTGATGGCGAAAGCAGGTTATGACTTCACAGCTCACACCGAGTTTAAAAGCTTGGAAATTCATGACCGACCTGAGCTCTCCTCAACTCAAAAGAAGCTTCTACGGGAAGGACATTCTATACCCGTGTCGAGAAAAGGACTCGGATACAAGTCGCCAGAACCGATCCGTATAACTAAAAAGGGGAAGGAAAAAGTGGTTGACATCAATCATATAACTATAGAGGAGGATGACAATACTGACGTAAAAGAAGGTGATAATCAGAGAATCTCAGTATTTGATCGAATTAGACCATCTGTTGCACGTCCCGTAGTATTTGAAAGGCTAAGCATGACAGAGGCAGAAAGAGAAAGGCTCCAGTCAGTACCAAACCTTGAGAGACATTCGGTCTTTCGAAGGCTAACTACGACTCCCATAAAGGAAGAAAGCACATGCCATGCCTTGACAACTACAAGACCATCAGCCTTTGAAAGGCTAGGTGTGTCTAAAAAGAAAAATGTACAAGCACCCCGTGCTCCGATTTTTAATCATCTCGGGGATAAAGGATCACACGACAACATTGATTCCAACATAGATACAAAGAAGAAGGAACCAATGTCTCGTGTGAAAGTTTGGCGTCGAATTAAGCATACAGATGTCGATAATTATCGTAGTAAGAAGTTTCCTTGCGAGACAAAGGAAAATGGAGAAATTCATAGCAACGTTCCTTCTCGCATGAAAAGAAAAACTTTTGTTACTCTCAATACAAGTCAAGGTTCGTTAAAGGTAAAAAGACATGATGTTATACTAACGAATCCTGAAAAAGAAGGGTCGGAACAAGGGGAATGTGAAACTTCATGTCATCACATCACCATTATTGAGGAATCAGAGACTGGAACTCATGAAGAAGACGCAGAAAATGCCCCACAAAGTTTAGAGGATGGTGGTCAATCTACTGTAGACGAGCTAAAAGAGGTGAACCTTGGTACAATAGAGGAACCACGTCCGACTTTCATTAGTGCGTCCCTCTCTAACGAAGAGGTGGATAAATATATGAGTTTGCTCACCGAATACAGGGACATCTTTGCGTGGTCGTACAAGGAGATGCCAGGACTTGACCCAAAAGTAGCAGTCCATCATCTTGCAATTAAACCTGGATATCGACCGATTAAACAAGCACAACGACGTTTTCGACCGGAGCTTATCCCTCAAATCGAGGTGGAAGTCAACAAGTTGATCGAAGCAGGATTCATTCGCGAGGTCAAATATCCAACGTGGATAGCAAACATTGTCCCTGTTAGAAAAAAAAATGGACAACTTCGCGTTTGTGTAGACTTTCGCGATCTGAATAATGCATGCCCTAAAGATGATTTTCCCTTGCCCATCACCGAAATCATGGTTGATGCAACTACTGGACACGAGGCGTTGTCGTTTATGGATGGGTCGTCTGGATATAATCAAATACGGATGGCCCTCTCAGATGAAGAAATGACAGCTTTCAGAACTCCAAAGGGAATATACTGTTACAAGGTGATGCCCTTTGGATTGAAAAATGCCGGCGCTACTTATCAACGTGCCATGCAGAAAGTGTTTGATGATATGTTGCACAGGTATGTTGAATGTTATGTTGATGATCTTGTAGTCAAAACAAAGAGACGACAAGACCATTTGAAGGATCTAAAAGTCGTGTTTGATCGCTTGCGAAAATATCAGCTAAGGATGAACCCTCTCAAGTGTGCGTTTGGTGTAACTTCAGGAAAATTTCTTGGCTTCATTGTAAGGCATCGAGGGATCGAAATAGACCAGTCCAAGATTGATGCCATTCAGAAGATGTCAAGACCTAAAAGTTTGCATGACCTAAGAAGTCTCCAAGGACGACTGGCTTACATCCGAAGGTTCATCTCTAACTTGGCCGGTCGGTGTCAACCTTTTCAAAAGTTGATGAGAAAAGGAGAAAATTTTGTGTGGGATGAAGCTTGTCAGAACGCTTTTGATAGCATAAAGAAATACTTGCTTACTCCCCCAGTGCTGGGAGCTCCAGTACCTGACAAACCACTAATATTGTACATTGCTGCACAAGAAAGGTCCTTAGGAGCATTACTGGCACAAGAAGAGGTAAAGGGAAAGGAGCGTTCTCTCTACTATCTAAGCAGAACATTAATTGGGGCTGAAGTTAACTATTCTCCTATCGAAAAGATGTGTCTTGCACTTTTCTTTGCCATTGATAAGTTGAGGCATTATATGCAGGCCTTCACGGTTCATCTAGTGGCAAAAGCAGACCCTATAAAGTATGTTCTATCCAGGCCAATCATCGCTGGACGCTTAGCCAAATGGGCGGTTCTACTCCAACAATATGACATTGTCTATATTCCCCAAAAGGCGATAAAAGGACAAGCGCTAGCAGACTTTTTAGCAGACCACCCAATTCCTTCGGATTGGAAGTTATGTGATGACCTACCAGACGATGAGGTTTTCTTCACAGAAGTTATGGAACCTTGGACTATGTACTTCGATGGTGCAGCTCGAAGAAGTGGTGCGGGGGCAGGCATTGTCCTCATTTCTCCTGAGAAGCAGATGTTGCCTTATAGCTTTGCACTTTCCGAATTGTGTTCAAACAATGTGGCTGAATATCAGGCTTTGATAATTGGCCTTCAAATAGCATTAGAAATCAGAGTGTCATTCATAGAGGTCTATGGTGATTCAAAATTGATAATCAATCAACTCTCGCTTCAATATGACGTGAAACATGAAGACTTGAAGCCATATTTTGCTTATGCTCGACAATTGATGGAAAAGTTTGATAATGTGATGTTAGAACATGTCCCTAGAGTAGAAAATAAGAGAGCGGATGCATTGGCAAATTTAGCCACGGCCTTGACCATGCCAGATGATGTAACTCTGAACATACCACTTTGTCAACGATGGATTATACCCCCAGTTAGGCCTGAATGTCAGGAAGTGAACATGGCAACATCCTATTTGATTGAGGAAGAAGATTGGCGTCAACCCATCATAGAGTATCTTGAACATGGAAAGCTTCCAAAGGATTCTCGTCATAAAATTGAGATACGAAGAAGGGCAGCACACTTCATTTATTACAAGGGAACTTTATATCGCCGTTCTCTTGAAGGGCTCTTCCTTCGATGTCTCGAAAAGGAAGATTCGGTAAAAGCTCTAAAGGAAGTACATGCAGGTGTTTGTGGAGCACATCAATCGGGACCAAAGCTTCAATTCCAGCTAAGAAGAATGGGCTACTACTGGCCTAAGATGATCCAAGATTCAATAGACTATGTGAAGAAGTGTGAGCCTTGTCAATACCATGCAAACTTCATACACCAACCTCCAGAACCTCTTCATCCAACTGTAGCTTCTTGGCCTTTTGAGGCTTGGGGACTCGATCTGGTTGGCCCCATTACACCAAAATCATCAGCAGGACATTCTTATATCCTAGCAGCAACAGACTATTTTTCAAAATGGGCTGAGGCCATTTCATTGAGAGAAGCCAAGAAGGAGAACGTGGCAGACTTTATTCGAACACACATCATCTATCGATACGGTATTCCACATCGAATCGTGACGGATAATGGAAAGCAATTCTCCAATAGTATGATGGACAAGTTATGTGAAAAATTCAAATTCAAGCAATATAAGTCATCCATGTACAACGCAGCTGCGAATGGACTAGCAGAAGCATTCAACAAAACATTGTGTAATCTTTTAAAGAAAATTGTCTCCAAGTCAAAGAGGGATTGGCAAGAAAAGATCGGCGAGGCATTATGGGCTTATCGAACGACTCATCGCACCCCTACAGGGGTTACACCATATTCGCTTGTTTACGGTGTGGAGGCTGTCCTTCCTCTCGAAAGGGAAATTCCGTCACTAAGAATGGCAGTACAAGAGGGATTGACTACCGAAGATAATGTGAAGTTACGTCTTCAAGAATTAGAAGCACTTGACGAAAAGCGATTAGAGGCTCAGCAAGCATTGGAATGTTATCAAGCGAGAATGTCCAAAGCTTTTGATAAACACGTTAAACCTCGCTCCTTTCAAGTCGGTGATCTAGTGCTTGCCGTAAGGAGACCGATCATCACAACAAGGCATACAGGAAATAAGTTCACACCTAAATGGGATGGACCTTACATTGTTAAAGAAGTTTATACAAATGGTGCATACAAGATCGTTGATCAAGACGGACTACGAATTGGCCCAATCAATGGTAAATTTCTTAAAAAATTTTATGCTTAATTTTGTTAGGTAAAAAAAAATTTGTTCGCACGAGATTTCCGGAGAAATTTAATTCGTGGACTTAAACTTAGGTTGATGTTGTATTTTTGTTGATTTGATGCGATGCGGTTCAATCTCTAGAATTTGATCCTCTGATTCTCTCTCAACTGTATGTCTACGCTTGATTTGGAGGAAGCGGAGCACGTGATGTTCTTGAAGTTTGTTGAACGTCTACGCTTGATTTGGAGAAGCGGAGCACGTGATGTTCTTGAAGTTTGTTGAACGTCTACGCTTGATTTGGAGAAGCGGAGCACGTGATGTTCTTCAAGTTGGTTGAATGCTTACGCTTGATTTGAGGAAGCGGAGCACGTGATGTTCTTGAAGTTGGAGTCTTGGAAGAAAGTTTGTATCTTCAAAACAGCTTCAATCTTCGAGGGTGGTCAACTTCAGAAGTTAGGGAGTCTTCTAGCTTTTGGAAGAATTCTCTCTGGATCTTCTAGAGTCAAAATTTTCCAACCTCTACAAATGAGGAGAATTCCTCTATTTATAGAGTTCATTGGTGGGCTTTATGGGTTTGAACCTGGTTGGTCCATGGACCAGACCCATGGGCTCAACCATATGGACTTAGGTTATATTTAGTCTTTGGGCTCAATTAAGCTTATTTTTTGGCTTAATTGAACTTAGTCCAAGTAAATAATATTTAATTGAACTAAAATGATTAACTTAATCCAACGATTAATATGAAAACATGTGGCATTCTTAGAATGACCAATTTATTTATTTTAACTCTTTAATTTGGAGCATGTGTCAATTTTAATTACTCCCCAAATTTAATTATTTGTACTTTTCATCATTAACTTAATAAATGATGTGGCAACTTGTGATTGGTCTCAAAATTTCTTATTCAACAAATGCCCCCTTTTCGAGATTTATGCACGTATATGGGTGAATGAATCTCGGAAAAAAAATAAATTTGAAGTCAAAGTACGAGCCTTTTTGTTTTTACTCAATTCAACATATCAAATTAATCAAACTATGAATTTAGTACGTGAGTTTGATTTAAATTTAAAATAAGGGTTGGAATATGGCCAAACCTTAAAAAAAAATTCAAAGTTTTATTTCCCACTTAATTTTATTTGAGGGAAAAAAAAAATTTAATATGATGATTTTTTTTTTTAAAGTAAAATTTGGAATATAACCAAAATTTTAATTTTGAAATAAGGATAAGGTTTCTACCGTACCTTAATTTATCTTGGGGATGCATAAGAATTTGGAATGACCAATTTTAATTTGAGATAAAAAAAAAAAATCAGGTCCTCAATCTTAGGTAAAGTTGGATTTATGGCTCCGATTTAAATTCATGATAAAAAGGAGGTCATATATGCAAGTTAATTTAACTTGAATTTTGGAATTGAGAATATATATATATATATATATTTATATATATATATATTTAAAATATTTAAAAATTTCAACATTTTTAAATATTTTAAATATCTCAATAAAAGTTAAACTTGAGATTTATCCAAAAAAAAAAAGAAATAATTTAAAATAAAATAAGATAATTGGATTATCTTTTCTTTATATATATATATTTTTTAAAAATCATTCCTATTCCTTTTAGGAATTGGATTTGTTTTAAAAAAATAATTAAATATCATTCCTAATCCTTTTAGGAATTGGATTTGTTGGGCTTATAAATAGACTCATACCCTACTCACTTATACCTCATCCAACGCTTATTCCTCATCCAATCGACAGAAAGGTATAGAAAACTTTTCTTCTCCCTTTCTCTTTTTTTTTTCTCTTTTTTTTTTGTGTGTTTTTTTTTATTCTCTTTTGTTTTGTTTTTTTGTTTGTTTTTTTTGTGTTGTTTTGTTTTTTTGTTTTTGTTTTTGTTTTTTTTTCTTTTTTGCAGGAATGACTTTGTCGAGCTTCTTCTAGGGACGATCGGGCTTCTGCCGTCAGATCTATCGCCCTAGTAGGAGAGATCGACTCTGTCATCGTCGGGCTTCGATCTTCGTTTGCAGAAATGACTTTGTTGAGCTTCTTCTAGGGACGATCGGGCTTTTGCCGTCAGATCTATCGCCCTAGTTGGAGAGATCGACTCTGTCATCGTCGGGCTTCACTCTTCGTTTGCAGAAATGACTTTGTTGAGCTTCTTCTAGGGACGATCGGGCTTTTGCCGTCAGATCTATCGCCCTAGTAGGAGAGATCGACTCTGTCATCGTCGGGCTTCAATCTTCGTTTGCAGAAATGACTTTGTTGAGCTTCTTCTAGGGACGATCGGGCTTTTGCCGTCAGATCTATCGCCCTAGTAGGAGAGATCGACTCTGTCATCGTCGGGCTTCGATCTTCGTTTGCAGAAATGACTTTGTTGAGCTTCTTCTAGGGACGATCGGGCTTTTGCCGTCAGATCTATCGCCCTAGTAGGAGAGATCGACTCTGTCATCGTCGGGCTTCGATCTTCGTTATCACCAATTGAGCTTCTTCGTTTTTTTTTTTCTTCTTCTTCTTATTCTTCTTTCTTTTTGTTTTTTCTTCTTTTGCTTCTTTCTTTTTTGTTTTCTTCTTCTTCTTCTTGCTTCTTTCTTTTTGTTTTTTCTTCTTTTGCTTCTTTCTTTTTTGTTTTCTTCTTCTTCTTCTTGCTTCTCCTTTTTTTTTCTTTCTTTCTTGGTTGTGGTACTAGGGAGAAGATGAAGATGAATCATCTAGCTTGCGACACCTTAGAGCTGATGAAAATGAATTCCATCGGCCGGGTTGCGACACCTGTTAGATGATAAAGATGAATACTCTCAGCTACGACATATAGGAGAAAATGAAGATGAATCCTCTCGGCTATGACATATGGGAGGAGATGAAGATGAATTCTCTTCAGTTGCAGCACTTGGAAGAAGATGAAGATGAATCCTCTCAGCTATGACATATGAGAGAAGATGAAGATGAATCCTCTCGGCTATGACATATGAAAGGAGATGAATCCTCTCGGCTATGACATATGAAAGGAGATGAATCCTCTCGACTATGACATATGGGAGGAGATGAAGATGAATCCTATTCAATTGCAGCACCTGGGAGAAGATGAAGATAAATCCTCTCGGCTATGACATATGGGAGAAGATGAAGATGAATCCTCTCGGCTATGACATATGAGAGAAGATGAATCATTTTCGATTGCAGCACCTGGGAGAAGATGAAGATGAATCTTCTCAGCTATGACATATAAGAGAAGATGAAGATGAATCATCTTTGATTGTAGCACCTAGAAGAAGATGAAGGTGAATCCTTCCGGCTACGACATATGAAAGAAGATGAAGATGAATTCTCTTTGGTTGCAACTCCTAAAAGAAGATGAAGATGAATCTTCTTTGGTTGCGACACCTGAAAGAAGATGAAGGTGAATCTTTTCGGTTGCGACTCTTAGGAGAAGATGAAGATGAATCTTCTCAGTTGCAATTCCAATGAGAAGATGAAGATGAATCCTCTCGGTTGTAGCACCTAGAAGAAGATGAAGGTGAATCTTCTCAGTTGCAATTCTTAGGAGAAGATGAAGATGAATCCTCTCGGTTGCAACACATAGGAGAAGACAAAGATGAATCCTCTCACTTGCGACACCTTAGAGCAGATGAAGATGAATCATCTTCGGTTGTTACACCTGAGAGAAGATGAAAATGAATCTTCTTGATTGCGACTCCTAGGTGAAGATGAAGATGAATCATCTCGGTTGTAACACATGGAGGAAGACAAAGATGAATCCTCTCACTTGCGACACCTTAGAGCAGATGAAGATGAATCATCTTCGATTGCAAAACTTAGAAGAAGATGAAGATGAATCCTCTTCGGTTGCAATAAGCTGAAGATGAAGCAGAGGTTAAAGCTTTAGCATTGCATGCATCTTCTTCAAGAGGCAGAAACGATGTTACACTGTCGTTTTCATCTTGGAGAGGCGAAGGCAGAGCTGCCCGATCGTCGTCCTATCAAAGTTGTACCATCGTTATCCTCTCAAAGAGCTGGAGCTGCAGCATCGATGAAGCCTTCAAACTTGAATATAAGGAATCATCAATGAAACTTTTATGCTTGAATTTGAGGGATCATTAATGATGCCTTTGAGCTTGATGAATAAAAAAGGATAAGGTGCAGATCCTTGGGAGTAAAACCCTACCACATGCAACCTTTAACAAAGTTGATTTCAATACGAAATTTGATTTGGTAAAGAGAAATAATAAAAAAAGTATAGAAACAAAAAGAAAAGGGTAACAATACTATAGTAATGAAATGAATAAAAAAAACCTCTTTACATCAACTTTTCTTCCAATTCAAAGATTCTCCCAAAAAAATTTCGAACAACTTTTTTCTAAAGATTTTTTGTTTGTAACAATTTTTTTTTATCCAAATAATTCTTTGTTTCAAAAATCTTTTCCATGACAAGGGCCCCTATTTATAGACGACAAATTATGAAAAAGTAATAAGAATAAAATAAAAATTTGATATTATATTAATAAAACAAATTTTCATTTTCCTAAAATAAATTAAATGAGATATTTTGAGATATTTTGAAAAATAAATTAATACATCCAATCAAATGAATATTAAAACACTTTTATTTAAAATTGATTTTCTTTTTTTTCTAAAATGATTTAAATAACTCAAAATTGATATTAGAAGATTTTATTTAAAACAAATTTATTTATTTTTTCCTAAAATACTACAAATAAGATAAATGTGATATTAAAATATTTTATTTAAAATAAATTGATTTATTTTTATTTCCTAAAATAATGAAAATGAGATATCAATGATATATGCTATTACTAATTTTCTTTACCTTTTTTTCAAAAATAAATAAATCAAAGTTTGGCCATTATTACTAATATTATTTTTAAAGAAAATTATTGGTAGGATAAAAATAGGTGGCTACAATGAGTTTAGCCAATTAATATCATAACCTTGTAACTTCTGATTTATATGTCTACTAGGTCTTCTTTTTAGCTTGTAAAGGATAATGAGATTTATTTATATTGGTTGTAATTTTAAATTGTCAAATTTACTTTAAGAATCAGTATAATGTATGGTAATACATTATATTATAAGGTTTATGTTTTAATTAAACTTAATTATATAAATTTAATTTTGGATATGATTCAAAATTAATTCATGAAAGATAAAATATTTGAATGAGTTGAAATATTAATTTAATGTAAATTAGGTTCATATTAAAATTATTGGTTATCAGATAAATTTATATTTGAATATGATTCAACTTTGAATTAAATATAAGATATTAAACAATTAATTAATTAAAAAATTAATTAATTAATAGTTTAGTTTAATTTAATTTAATGTAATTTGATTTAATTAAATTAAAATTATAAGATATATGAAAGACATTCGTTAAGTATGATTTAAATGAAATATTAATTAAATATGATTTAATTAATTATTAATTAGTTAATTTTATATTTCTATTAATTTAATATATTTTAAATTATAGAATCCTACGATTCTCTCCTACTTCCTAAAGAAGAGAGAATTATAACAAAAGTCTTTGCCGGCAAATTCTCTCAAAACTTTTTCTCATTTCAATTGATTCCCACAAACCAATCTCATCCTAGAGGATAAAGATGTCTTCGATTGGTGGTGTCCTCAATTCGGTGATTTGTAGATTTATAGACGTCAATGAGAGTAAGTTATCTAATCTATAATTTGTTTAAGCACGTTTAACCTTAGTTTAAATTATAAGAAAATTTGTTTATGTAATTGTTTGTCAATGTACGACATTTTAAGTTTCCAATTAAATTGAAAAGATCTTTATAGAATCTTTGGCTGTCAAGGGCTTTATTCGCTTCAGGTGTAGGATATCAAAGGATTTATTGTTTCCAATTAGGGGTGTTTGCGGTTCGGTTTGAAGCTAAAACCGCACCGAACCGCAAAATGAAAAAAAAAATCTTATTTGAAACCGAACTGAATCGCTCATTTGTGTCAAACCGAATGAAAACCGAACCACATATGCATAAATAAAACCAAATCAAAACCAAACCTCTTATACACAAATATTATATTTGAAATCCTTTATGAACATTATGCATGAAAAAAGTTCTGCAAAGTTTCAAACATGGATTAAATTAATTTCTACAAAGTTACAAACATAAAAATTTCAAACTGCAAACATAGATGTTTCAAACATTGAAATTTGAAAATCCATCAAAACATAGAAGTTTCAAAATCCACCTAACATAAATAAAAGTCCTACAGTCATACAAACTTCGTCAAGACAACTTGTCCTTTACGTTTTGATTATGTTATTCTTCTCTTTCTCATTCCTCTCCTTGATTTTTGCCTCTATACCCGCTTTGAAGTCTAAAAATAATCTTATTATTAACATAGTAATGAAATAATCAATATATTTGAATTTTGAAGTTACAGATTAATTAAAAAAATGCTCAAAAGATACGAACCTTATTCAACCGTTGCAATGTCCTCCAAATATTTTTTAAGATCAACAAATTCAATATTAATTGCTTTTGAATGTAGCCAATTTTGTGCACATACGAGTGCCTCAATTGTGGTTAGAGCTAACATAGAACGAAACGGATCAATCACTCTGCCACTTGTACTAAATGTAGACTCAAAAGCAACTGTGGGTACCGGAATTGCTAAAATATCTCTTGCGATTTGACTAAGAACCTTATAACTTGAATAATTTTCTTTCCACCACTCTAAGAGATTAAAGTTCTCCTCACGTGTAATACAATACTCCAATAAGTAAATATCAACTTATGTTCCACACTTAGGACATCCTTTTCATCCATATCTTCAAAATGGATACGAAAAACGTCTGAAGCGGAAGAAGAAGTTCTAGATGTACTGAAAGCAATTCTAGATGTAGTGGAAAAGCTACTACTACTACAATCTTGAAACACTTGAAGTTGAAAATATTTACTAAACAATCTTCTCAACACAAATTCCACCTTATTCCCCACTTCTTTCACTGTATACATGTCAAATAATTGAGTCAAAGAACACATGAGAGATTTCATCTTGTAACGTGGATCCAAAAAAAAGCAACATACAAAAAGAAATTGTTTTCACAATCTTCCCCCAATACTTA
Source organism: Cucumis sativus (assembly GCF_000004075.3). Classification (NCBI taxonomy): domain Eukaryota; kingdom Viridiplantae; phylum Streptophyta; class Magnoliopsida; order Cucurbitales; family Cucurbitaceae; genus Cucumis; species Cucumis sativus. The sequence continues at coordinate 10,757,998 of NC_026658.2, forward strand.
TCATACTTTTCTTGCATTTTCAAAGTCATGTCATGCAATAACTTATTATCATGACCACCTACACTTGCATATTTTTTTATGCAATTATGAACAATACTAATCTCATGAAAAACAGAGTTGAAAGTAACATAAAGAGACCCTGAAAGCCTAATAGTTACTTCAAAGAAAACATACAAAAATTTGGTAAATATTCTTGTAATTTCCCAATCTTTAGAAGTTGGTTTACACTCGTCATTCATGTAGATTGTATCATAGTCTTCTAACCTCTCAAATTCCTTTTCAAACTTTTCAACTGCATCACGCTTCAAGACACAACATACTCTTACAAGATATGTTCTCCTCCTCAATGCACTTCTTAAATTTAGCACGTATAGCAGGAGAAGATCTACAAACCTAACGACATTTCGAATTCGAATCAATGTATCATTCACATCTTTCAGACCATCACACACAATTAAATTCAATATATGTGCACAACAACTGACGTGCACGAAATCCCCATCCAACACAAATGCATGTTTGAAACATTTTTTTAGATAAGCAATAGATGTATCATTTGATGAAGCGCGCATTATCAACAGTTACAGTCAAAACCCTATAAATACCCCAATGTTTCAAACATTTTTCCACCTCTTTTCCTATTGTTTCCCCTTTATGATTTTCAATCTGAGAGAAATTAATTATTCTCTTATGAAGCTTTCCAATTTATATCAACAAAGTGTGCAGTCAAAACCATATAATCAATATTTTGACTCGATGTCCAAATATGAGTTGTAAGTGAGACTCTATATCCTTCATTCACAAAAATATCTCTCAATTGTTTTCCCAAGTTAGCATATATTCTTAAAATATCTCTAGCAATTGTAGTTCTAGAAGGAAAAACAAATATTGGTTCTACTAATATCAAAGTTCCTTCCACAAACCTCCTAAATCCCCCATTCTCCACAAATCTAAAGGACAACTAGTCAATTATGATCATCTCAGAAATTAGTATTCGAGCATTCTCAATGGTAAATATCTTATAATTAACCTTTTTACCATCATTGTCTTTATTCTGAAATGCTAACTTTTTTTTAGTTAGATCTACTTTTTTGTCTTTTAATTGAAAAGAATTTTTTTTTTACATTAATGCTCAAGATGCGTTCTCATAGTTGAATTTCCATTCTTTTATGGATGACATGCATACACTGCATCACAATAATTACGTTTAGCATGTGGATCATCATTACTATATTTAGAGCATTTAGTAAAATGATCCCATACCATAGATGCATTTTTCCTCTTCTTTCGAGATGTTGGAGTTTTGGTCGTGCCATAATAACCTCAACGACATCTTTGTTACCATCGTTATTGCCATTGGTCAAACTTATCGACATTCTGCCTAGCGCCTACAATAAGGATAAAAAGAGGTTTTTAATTAGCATGAAAAAAAATTGACATATTGAATTACTAAAATACAAATACTTTTTGCTTAAGCAAGTAGCTAGTCAGTATAATTAACTTAGTAGTTAATATGTTTGTTAGTGATTAATATAGTATGCATTTAGTTTCAATTTTCTCACTTATATTTTGTACTCAAGAAATGAGTATTTTTATTTAACACTCGTACTTTTCAAGATTTAAATGAAGCCTTTTCAAGATTTAAATGGAGTTTGGTTAATTAAAGTCTCAAGAGTCAAATATTATTGAAAAGTATTTCCTAAAATTGTAACTATAAATTTGATTTTCAAGAACTAAACACACACATATAAACACACACAAAAAAAAAAAAAAAAATAAAATAAATAATACTATTGTTATATGAGTAAAGGCTTCCAAAAAAACATATCATACTATTGTTATCACAGTGTTATGAATGCGGCTTCACAACTTGAGTCCCATGAAGATGTAGACAAATTGACTAAGTAGGGAAGTTGACGATAACTATCAATATGGAAGATATTAATGGTCGGAAAAAAAACTACCTACCTATCGTTTGCGTCGCCGGTCGTAGGAAGCCGTGTTCGTCGCTGGAAGGAGTGTCAGTGTCGAAGGATCCCAGAAGTAGCGTTTGCGTTGTCGGAGCCGGAGGGAGAGTTCACGTGACGTTTCATTGTTTGCGTGCAGCAGCTGGAGGGAGAGTTCTTGTGGCCTTTTTAGTTTTCACGTTTTTTATTGTCTCTGCCGTACCAACTTCCAAATTTTGGCCTTTACCCTAATTAACTTATATTATATTATTATATACATATATATTTTAAATAAAGCAATTTGATTCTGTTTGAGAATCGGTTTTTAACATCTTAAACCAAACTGAACTGAATTTTATGCGATTTATTTGAAATAGAAACTGAACCGAACCGTATGCATTCGGTTCGATTTTCAACTTCATTTTGAACACCCCTATTTCCAATGATAGTATTCTATAGAGATAGTATTCTATCTCTCTACGTATGCGAGACTCTAAAATTAAAATTGGAAATAGTTTGAAAACACAAAGATCAGATTTAATAAGAAATTTACAAATTGGAGTAGAAAGAAATTTACAAATTACTAAAGTATATAACAAAGAAACGTTCAATTTACAGATTTGAACTATTGAGAAAGTGTAGGTTAAAGGATAGAGCATAATCAAAGTATTCTTCAGTAAAATTATACTTTTTTCCACTTGTTGGTTTGTTCTTGTTTTGAGATTGGTTGTATCCATAGCATGTTTGAAACTTTTGGCTTTTTCGATCCTCACCATTTTCTACCTTATGCTTTTCCTTTATTTTGCTTTTGTTTTCATTCTTCTTCTTCTTCTGCGTCTTCTTCACTACTATCACTATCCATCTCTTCTCTAGTTTCATTATTATCAATATCAACAACTTGTTTACCCTTTTGCCTTTTTTTTTGGTTGTAAACATAATTCTGTCACTATTAGTATTTGTATCTTCCTGATTTTGCTCCCCTTCCACTTTCTAATCCTCTTTTTCTATTTTCTTTTTTTAGGACAAATTGTCTAAATTACCCTTATTTAATTTTTCCTTTTATCTTCCCTTCCATTTTCTCTCTCATTTTCTTCTTTTATCTTTTCCTTCTCTTCCATGACACCTTTATTTTCTCCATCCATCAACATATTCTTCTTCTCACAAACATAAAGGCAATTCTTTCCTTTTCATCATTCTCTATTATGTCTCCGTCTCTTTTTCCTCATTGATTTTGAAACTAATAGTGAAAGTTTGAAATGTGCGAGATATGTGCGAAATAAAACATTCGGCCTAATAAACTTACTAAACATGCACAAAATCACTCTAAATGACTTAAGAGGGCTAGCAATTTGATTGTGAAACTCATAGTGAAAGTTTGAAACGTGCGAGATAGGTGTGAGATAGTTGCGAGATGCATGCGAAATAAAACATCCAGCCTAATAAACTTACTAAACATGCGTAAAATCACTCTAAATGCCTTATGATGGGTAGCAATTTGATTAAGAAACTCATAGTGAACGTTTGAAACATGTGAGATAGGTGCGGGATAAAACATTCGGTCTAATAAACTTACTAAACATACACAAAATCACTCTAAATGACTTATTGTTGGAATTTTTTGTCCTAAAACTCGTAGTTTGTAAATCATATTCTGTTCAATAAAGTTGTTATTGAGAAATTAAATATTATAATCTTAAATCCAATAAATCAAGTTCCAAAGCTATTTTTGAATAAACTTGAACTTTATGTGTAAACATAAACGTGGATCAAGTTCGAGTATATAGCCTAAATAGTCTAGTATATGAAATAAAGGTTGGGCGCCTTATTTAGAGAAACTATGGATGCGACCCACTTTGTAGTACAAACGAGGTGATCCTAATCGTTCATGTAGAGACATGAAAGTGGGGGCATCCTATGTAAAATGTTTACATAAGACTGAACCATGAATTAGTCTTTTTTACGTTATAACACCGTTTACTGTTTAAAACTGACTATCTCAATTATTGATGACCTAGGTAACTTAGTCTTAATCCTGAGTTAACTATGAACTCCTGTTCCACGAGATTATCCTTAGATCTGCATAGGTGAGGGCAGCTCATCAGCGTTGGCCCAATAAGCCTCCCATTTCAGGGGTAAGATCGGGTGGATAGCTGGGAACATAGGGTACAAGATGGAATTCACTCCTACCCGCTTTAGGGTTAGTAGATAGGTTGTTCTCTTAAACACTGAATCCAAGTCTTGAACAAGGGGCCCCACCCTCTCATTGGCCCGAGAGGGATTAAGTTTATAGGTTGAACCTTAAACCAATTGTTCAATAGTGGATTAGTGAGACTTAAGGAGCAAGATGTAATCTTGGGGGTAAAACGGTATTTTGACCTAGCCAAGGTTACGAGCAACCTGTGAAGGATTAACTTACTGATTATGGTTTTATCAAATGGACACAAATATATCTATAGTGAGGGGAGTGCAACTACGGGACTTTAGTGGAATGACCCGTTAGTTAACGAATGTTGATTAACTCGGTTTAAAAGAGTTTAGCTAGTTAATCTTGAATCGTTGGAGCCCATGATCTATAGGTCCATTAGGTTCCTCTGCTAGCTCATATGGATTAAACTTAGAATAATGTGATGAAATAAGTCGAATTGTTCGAATTGGGAGAATAAAGGAAAACCGATAAATATAGTGATATAGTCATCGGTCTTCTAATTAGAAATAGAGCTTTATGTTTTACATACTATAAGTATGAATGCGGATTCATACTAAGAAGCTCAGAATTGATGGAATTGGTCAAAAATAGTAAAAAGTCAAAATGTTGACTTTTGACTTTGAAAAGTCAAACTTTGACCGGCCTTATATTCAAATGTGATTTGAATTTTGGAAAAATGAATGCGGATTCATGCTCGGGAGGTTGGAATTAGTCAAGACGGACAAAATGGTAAAAAGTCAAAATATTGACTTTTGACTAAGAAAAGTCAAAGTTTGACTTTTGACTAGAAATATCTAATGACCATTTTACCCTTGGACTAAGTTAGTGGGAAAATCCAACATTTTGTTGGATAATCCCACTAACTCTTAGTGGGATATGTGGCTATATGAGATATAGACACCTAGCCCACTAAGTTCCACTAATTGTTAGTGGAACATTAGGTGTTGAGATTTGGCAAATGAATTGCATGCATTTTTGCATGTAATTAGGTTATAAATAGAGGTGTTTTCAAATGTTGAAGAACTTTTGCCTCTTTTATCATTTTCATCATCTCAACAAAAGAAAAAAAAAAACCTTCCAATCCCATTTTATCTCCATTACTTTCTACACCAAAATTGGGTCCCACAACCCGGTTCTTTGTCTAGAGGATAGCAGTTGAGTACTAGTGGTGGTCTCGGTTAGAATTGGTAAGAAGATATCAAACCTTTTGAAAGCTTCAAAGGTAATATTTCTTAAAACCCTAATTTGATTATTTTATGGTTACATGTTAATTGTGGCAATTAGGCTAGAAATTCGATTCTTTTTCCGCTGTGCATGACTTAGTTCTATCATGTGGTATTAGAGCATGCTTCATTTTTGCCCAATTGCATGTGGTGGGTTCATATTTATTAGATAAATTTTGGTTTGAACTAAAATGGATATATTATGATTTTGGCTCTAGATTAAGTGTTTTTGTTCTAATTATTGTAATTAGCCTTGTTAATGGCTTATTTTTTTTGTTTCAAAGTGTTTGTAATTTTTTTAAAAAATAAGAAAAAGTCATTAGAGTTGAAGTTAGGCTGTAATTGGTTCAACCGGGTGAGAGAATTGAAAAAAATGAAGAAAAGAAGGTCACAGACCCGAAAACCAGGCCTTGACCCGCTTCGCGACCCGCCTGCGCCCGCGCGCCTGCCTGCGTCCCGCGCCCGACCCGTGTGCGCCTGGGCCTGTTTAGTTAATTGGGCCGCTTCAAGCCAATAAATTTGGTTTTTGGGCCGGTTCAAGCGGTTTCGGTTGGTTTTTCAGCGGTTCGAAGTTTTTGGGAGTGGTTCTGTACTACACCAAATTAATTATGTAATAATTTAGTACTTAGCTTAATTTAGGAGCCAAAAATCAGTCCATTTTAGGGTGTTTTTTTTATTTATGCATGTGATGTATGATTAAATTACTTTAAATTTGTATGTGCATTTTGAATGTCATATAGATTTAAAATCCCACCATAGGTTAACATGTTCATGCATTAAAATGTATGATATAAAGGTTATATTGTATTGTATGCATGTTAATTGATTAATATGGAAATTAATTAATATGATTAATTAATTAAGTTATTCTTGATTAAATATGATTTAATCAAATTAATTAATTATTGTTTGATTTAATTTAATTAAATATGATTTAATTAAATTAAAAATTAAATATGATATAATTAAAATTAAATATGATATAATTAAAGTTAAATAAATTAAAATCCATATTAATTGATTGTTTTTATAAGGTTATATATTGATAAAATGATTGATTAAGTCTAAAAGTTTTTATAAGTGTTATAAAATAAATTAGACTTTTAAAATCAATAACAAAGATTAAATGCATGCTCACTTAGGTTAAACATATCTTCCATTTTTCATAGAAATAGGTCGATATCTTGTAAAACTGGTTACAAAAGGCTCACCTGGTTCAATCTTGTCAACAAGTCAGATAAGATGACTAAGGCTGGAGGTTCTTAAGTTGACGGTTTACGGAACACCTCCTAAATACTTGGATGTTTTATCTAGACTTAAAGATTTGTTTAAGTTAGCCTAAATACAAATCTTGAAGCTTGGATTACCCTATTTTTTTTCTTCAGAACACTTCAACTAGAGAAAAATAATGTATTTTAGCTCTAGTGTCCCTAAGAGTTCACACCGTGAGGTCCATGCAGGGCTTTGTGCCGTGCATAGGAGCGGACTCCCTTCGGAGAGTGTTTGCATGGATCAAAATCAATGTGAATAGGGGAAGTAGTTCATAGTAAGTGGGTGAGGGATTTGTGGCAGCACATCCCACGGTCTCTTCCATTAGGTCGCACCGTGAGATTTCTATAATATGCCTACTTGTCTGCCCTGGAGCGACGTTCCCTTCGGAGGGTTGTATTATAGGATTCGGAACACCGCGAACTCCAAATCTGGATAGGTTTTCTTAGATTAGTTTTCATAAATGATTCTAATCTATAAAATCTGAAAATGGTGGGTAACACTTACAAGAATTACTAAGTTGTTAGTATATTCTTGACTAAAGTAGCGATAACTAAGTGCTATAAAGAATAAGCAGTTATTCTAGAGATAGCATCTAGTCAAGATTGTCTTGGTTCAAAGGAGGAATAATCAACTACCCTTCGGAGAAGGATGTTCTAAACCTTTGAAATATTGTTGCAAAAGACAAATAATGAAAGGGTACATTATTAGTAATTGCTAAATTAGATTGGATATTTTTTATGATTATAGTTTTTCCTAAAAAGAATATGTTTGTTTTTCAGCATGAATAGCTCAATAGTTCAACTTTTAGCTTCCGAAAAACTTAATGGCGATAATTATGCGGCTTGGAAATCAAATCTTAACACAATACTAGTGGTTGACGATTTAAGATTTGTCTTAACTGAGGAATGTCCTCTAAACCCTACCTCTAATGCTAACCGAACTAGTCGAGATGCATATGATCGATGGATAAAAGCTAATGAAAAAGCCAGTGTCTACATTCTTGCCAGCATGTCTGATGTATTGGCAAAGAAACATGAATTTAAGACACGAGGTAGTCAAATACATTTACACTAAGTGTATGAAGGAAGGGACCTCTGTTAGAGAACATGTTCTGGACATGATGATGCACTTCAACATCGTTGAAGTGAATGGTGGTCCCATCGAAGAGGTTAATCAAGTTAGTTTTATCTTAGAGTCTCTTCCGAAGAGCTTTATTCCATTCCAAACGAATGCGTCTTTGAACAAAATAGAATTTAACTTGACAACCCTTCTGAATGAACTCCAGCGATTCCAAAACCTTACTATGGGTAAAGGAAAACAAGTGGAAGCAAATGTTGCTACCACAAAAAGAAAATTTATAAGAGGATCGTCCTCTAAAACCAAAGCTAGACCCTCAAAACCTAATGCTCAAATAAAAAAGAAGGGAAAGGAAAGACTCCCAAACAGAACAAGGGTAAGAAAGGTGCAGAAAAAGGTAAGTGTTACCATTGTGGCCAAAACGGGCACTGGTTAAGAAACTGCCCAAAATACCTTGCAGAAAAAAAGGCAGAGAAGGAAACACAAGGTAAATATGATTTACTAGTTGTAGAAATATGTTTAGTGGAATATGAAAATTGTGCCTGGATACTAGATTCAGGAGCCACTAACCATATTTGCTTCTCATTTCAGGAAAATAGTTCTTGGAAAAAGCTTTCAGAAGGCGAGATCACTCTAAAGGTTGGAACAGGAGAGATGGTCTCAACTTCAGCAGTGGGAGATTTAAAGTTGTTTTTTAGAGATAGATATGTCATACTTAAGAATGTCTTATATGTACCTCAAATGAAAAGAAATTTAATATCTATCTCTTGTATTTTGGAACAAATGCATAGAATATCTTTTGAAATTAATGAAGCGTTCATTTTCTATAAAGGTATTCTAGTTTGTTCTGCTATACTTGAAGACAACTTGTATAAGTTAAGACCAATCAGAGCAAATTTTGTCTTAAATACTGAAATATTCAGAACAGCTGAAACTTAGAATAAAAGACAAAAAGTTTCTTCTAATGCCTATTTATGGCACTTAAGACTTGGTCACATAAATCTCAATAGGATTGGGAGATTAGTTAAAAGTGGCTTCTAAGTCAGTTAGAAAGTAATACTTTACCTCCTTGTGAATCTTGTCTTGAAGGAAAAATGACAAGAGATCTTTTACTAGAAAAGGTCTAAGAGCCAAAGGACCCTTAGAGCTCGTACATTCGGACCTTTGTGGACCAATGAATGTCAAAGCTCGAGGTGGATATGAATATTTCATTAGCTTTATTGATGATTATTCAAGGTATGGTCATATTTACCTAATACATCATAAGTCTAATAGTCTTGAAAAGTTCAAAGAATATAAGGCTGAAGTAGAAAACGAATTAGGTAAAACAATAAAAATACTTCGATCAGATCGAGGTGGAGAGTATATGGACTTACGATTCCGAGACTATTTAATAGAAAATGGAATCCAGTCACAACTCTCTGCACCTAGTACACCTCAACAGAACGGTGTATCAGAAAGAAGAAACCGGATGTAACGACCCAACTTTTCTGGGTAAGTCGAGGTCGTTAATTTTTGACAAAAGACTTTGGTTGATACAAATTGAAACATAAGTCAATTTAAAAACAAAACATGTCAGGCCTGACTTTCAAATATTCAAGAAAACTTAACAATAACACTATTTACAAATAAAAGTTTGTAAACTAAGTTTTAGTACATCTTAAACCTTAAAAGAAATCATAAGCGGAAGCAAAATGACACATTTCCTATGGCAATCACGCTTCCTTCCTGCCCCTCGCCGGTTTGCCACCTTTATTTCCTTTGCCTGAAAATTAAACATAAGAAGGGTGAGTATAACAATACTCAGTAAGAGACCCTCTACTGGTCTCGTCAGGGAAAATAAATTGTTAAAGTTCTATTGGGACACCCTGTACAGTCGCAGTCTTGTGATCCCGTAGGATACACATCTCAGTCTAACGCCCCGAGGGACGTACATATCAGTCTAACGCCCCGAGGGACGTACATATCAGTCTAGTGTTCTGCAGAAACACATATCAGTCAAATGCTCCCGAAGGTGCAAAATAAATTGGTGATCCCGTGGGACACCTACAAGGTAAACATCCCAATACAATCTAACAATTTATCCCCTCATTCCATTCAATCCATCTTTCAGTTACTTCAAAACATATAGTTCTTTCTCTCAACGTCCTAACAGTCAACTTATCTCACTTTAGTCATATGTCTGTCAATAATATACTAATACGTCAGTCAATCAAACTATACAGTCAATACACCCCTCAGATCACCAGCACACAGTCATACTTTAGCGTAACATACACCCAATCTAAACGACAATCACAAGATCGCATCTGCATCTCATACAAGCACAATCTACAATTTTCGTCCTGTCCACATCCACACACACATATATATATTCCATGACAATCACAATATGCATTCAACATTAAGTCTACTTCAATTCATATGCATATATATATTTTCAGTCAATCCACAATATACATTCAACACCGAATCTACATCCATACGTGTATATATATATCATCTCATCATCTTTACTCAGTCAGAGATAAACATACATACATACAATTCACAATCATAAGTGAGTCCAGTAGAAAATCCCTTACCTCAAAGTTAGGGAAGCTCCTTAATCACTAACGTCCTCGAAACAATCCTAAGCATAACAACACAAAATTCAATTACTTTCACGATACATATCCCACTTATTTTCCTCAACGTAAGTTTCAACTCACTGATATAATGGCGAACTGAACCTTCAACAATTCACAATCTGGTTGTGAATGTAAGGGAGCCTAATGTTACTCCCAACACCTCAACGCACGACTGTCGAACTCGCGGCAAAATCCTAAGTGTGGGGCGGTCAGCGGTCGGCCAAATGAGACGTGGCGGCTGGGCTTCACGGATGGAGACCGTCGCAAACAGACCGCGAATCTGAATGGTTACAGCAATTCTGAAAGGTTACAGCAAATCTGAACGGTTACAGCAACTAGTCGGCCGACGTCGATAGCAGGTGGAGCGGCAGTTGTGAGCGGGGAGCGTGGCGGTTACTGGTTCACGCGGCGGCCTTGGCTTCGACGGAGACAGAACCGGCTGAGACGGCTGGGCAGCGGCGGAAGAGCAACGACTGCAGCGGCGGAAGGTCTTGCGGTACAGATCTGGACGGCAGTCGCAAGGTGACGCGTACGGCGGCCGCAAGGTGACGCGTACGGCTGCCTCGCGAACTGGCCGATGGTTGCAGCGACATCCGGCTGGGTTTGGACGGAACGGAGAGGAGAAGAGAAGATGGAGATGGCCGCGGCGGTTGCTGTGCGAACGGATGGGGCGGCTGGGCTGCGGCGGGAAGAAAACGGAGGAGAAAGGATCGGCGGCTGGGCTGCGGCTGCGCACGAACGGAAGGAGAAGAGGAATGGAGACGGCCGGCGGCGGTTGCTGCGAACGGAAGGAGAAGAGAGGGACAGTCGGCGACGCACGGGAGGAAGAAGAAAAAGAAAAAAAAGTTTTCTTTTTCTTTTCTTTTATTTAAATAAAAATGTAAAATAAATATATTAATAAAATATAATTAAATACATATATATATTTAATTATATTAATACATTTCACATCTTCTTTCTCTCAAAATAATTTACCTTCAAGTTTGGGGCGTTACACCGGACCTTGTTAGACATGGTTCGCTCTATGATAAGTTTTTCTTAGATGCCAGATTCTTTTTGGGGATATGCTTTAGAAACAGCTGCTTATATTTTGAATAATGTTCCCTCTAAAAGTGTTTCAGAAACACCTTATGAGCTATGGAAAGGGTACGTCATTTTAGAATTTGGGGTTGTCTAGCACACGTGTTGGTACAAAATCCTAAGAAATTGGAACATCGTTCAAAATTATGCTTTTTCATAGGTTATCCAAAAGAATCAAGAGATGGTTTGTTTTATGATCCTTAAGAAAATAAAATATTTGTGTCAACAAATGCCACATTCTTAGAGGAAAACCACATCAGGGATCATCAACCTCGTAGTAAACTAGTATTAAAAGAAATTTCCAAAAGTGCTATAGATAAACCAAGTTCATCCACTAAGGTAGTTGATAAGACTAGGAAATCTGGTCAATCACATCCTTCTCAACAGTTGAGAGAGCCTCGACGTAGTGGGAGGGTTGTTCATCAGCCTGATCGCTATTTGGGTTTAATTGAAACTCAAGTCGTCATACCTGACGATGGCATAGAGGATCCATTAACCTATAAACAGGCGATGAAAAATGTAGATCGCGACCAATGGATCAAAGCCATGGACCTCGAAATGGAGTCTATGTACTTTAATTCTGTCTGGACTCTAGTAGATCAACCAAATGACGTAAAACCTATTGGTTGTAAATGGATCTACAAGAGAAAACGAGACCATGCCGGTAAAGTACAAAATTTTAAGGCTCGACTTGTGGCAAAGGGTTATACCCAGAGAGAGGGAGTAGACTATGAGGAAACTTTCTCTCCCGTTGCCATGTTAAAGTCAATTAGAATACTCTTATCCATCGCCACTTTTTATGATTATGAAATTTGGCAGATGGATGTCAAGACAACTTTTTTGAACGGTAATCTTGAAGAGAGTATCTATATGTCTCAACTAGAGGGGTTTATAGAACAAGATCAAGAACAAAAGTTTTGTAAGCTTAAAAAATCCATTTATGGATTAAAGCAAGCTTCTAGATCCTGGAATATAAGATTTGATACTGCGATCAAATCTTATGGCTTTGAACAAAATGTTGACGAGCCTTGTGTTTACAAAAAGGTCGTCAATTCCATTATAGCATTTTTAGTCTTATATGTAGATGATATTCTACTTATTGGAAATGACGTAGGATATCTTACTGATATCAAGAAATGGCTAGCTATGCAATTTCAAATGAAAGATCTGGGAGATGCACAATACGTTCTCGGAATCCAAATTGTTCGAAACCGTAAGAACAAAATACTAGCCATGTCTCAAGCATCTTACAGAGACAAAAAGTTGTCTAGATATAAAATGCAGAATTCCAAAAAGGGTCTGCTGCCGTACAGATATGGAATTCATTTGTCAAAGGAACAATGTCCTAAGACACCTCAAGAAGTTGAGGATATGAGAAATATTCCCTATGCTTCCGCTGTTGGAAGTTTAATGTATGCAATGTTATGTACTAGACCTGACATTTGCTACTCAGTAGGGATGGTCAGTAGGTATCAATCCAATCCTGGACGTGATCACTGGACAGCCGTTAAAAACATTCTAAAATATCTTCGAAGAACAAAAGACTACATGCTCATGTATGGTACAAAGGATCTGATCCTTACTGGATACACTGATTCAGATTTCCAAACTGATAAAGATGCTAGAAAGTCTACATCAGAATCAGTATTTACTCTAAATGGAGGAGCAGTAGTTTGGAGAAGCATAAAGCAAACTTGTATAGCTGATTCCACAATGGAAGCTGAATACGTAGCGGCTTGTGAAGCAGCAAAAGAAGTAGTATGGCTAAGAAAATTTTTGACAGATTTGGAAGTCGTTCCAAATATGCATCTACCAATCACTTTATACTGTGACAACAGTGGTGCAGTTGCAAATTCAAGAGAACCTAGAAGTCATAAAAGAGGAAAGCATATTGAACGCAAGTACCATCTTATCAGGGAAATTGTACATCGTGGTGACGTTGTAGTAACCCAGATTTCTTCTCAGCAAAACATTGCTGATCCTTTTACAAAAGCCCTCACGGCTAAAGTGTTTGAGGGTCACCTACACAGTTTAGGTCTACGATGTTTGTAAACTAGGACAAGTGGGAGACTTATTGGCCATGTGCCCTAGTTTCATATATATTCTCTCACACCACATCTCTCATACCACTAGGAATTTTAGTCCAAGTGGGAGTTTGTTGGAATTTTTTGTCATAAAACTCGTAGTTTGTAAATCATATTCTGTTCAATAAAGTTGTTATTGAGAAATTAAATATTATAATCTTTTAAACCGAGTTAATCAACATTCGTTAACTAACGGGTCATTCCACTAAAGTCCCGTAGTTGCACTCCCCTAAGAATTGGATAGCAGTTGAGTACTAGTGGTGGTCTCGGTTAGAATTGGTAAGAAGATATCAAACCTTTTGAAAGCTTCAAAGGTAATATTTCTTAAAACCCTAATTTGATTAGTTTATGGTTACATGTTAATTGTGGCAATTAGGGTAGAAATTCGATTCTTTTTCCGCCGTGCATGACTTAGTTCTACCACTTAGGAGGGGTAGCAATTTGACTGAGTAGGGGTAGCAATTTCACTGTGAAACTCATAGTGAAAGTTTGAAACGTGCAAGATAGGTGAGAAATGCTGCGGGATGGTTGCAAGATGCGTGCAAGATAAAATTAAAGGGCCTAATAAAGTTAATAAACATGCACATAAGTAATTGAGCTAGTATATACGCTTGAAGTAATTCAAATTGGGATAATTTAGAAACTACACTTGTAATATTTGCCCAAACTTGTACTTCAAATTGGGATACTTTAGAAACTACACTCAAAACTTGACAAAATGAACCGATAAAACTATTTAAAAATGAGAAAATATCAACTGATAGAGCAATCCCATGTGTGAGCATTTGATAAAGGGGTCCTCTTTGTCACCTATTTCCTAATCTTTGGTGCTAATCTCCTCTTCGTAAGTCCACTCCAAACATCAACAAATTCTCATTCAAGCTCTGAAGCTTCATTTTTACATCAATTTCTTAGAGACAACCCTTCAAACTCACTCTTCTTTGGCTCTTTCTATGATACATTTAGGTTTAATAGCAAATGTCTTACCTCACAAATATCAGACTTCTCTCTGCCTAAGAGAAGTAGGACCATTATTGCATACTGACTCACAACACCAATAAAAAGAAATATAACTCACAACTATAACAAGGCCAAAACAATTGCTTAAATTGATGGTTTATCAGAGCTTCCAATAAATCAAGATAAGTTCATTAGCAACATAAATAATTTATTTCTTGCTCAGAGTGAAAACATTTATAACTCTTTTTCATCTTCAATCATTAATAAATCAAGAGTAACCAAATTACAACAATTTAGTAATGAGTTAGATAACAAGTACTTGTGTTCAAGTTTATATATATAGTTTGTTTATGCTATGACTATTATGCAATTACAATACAATTCAATAGAAAAATCAAAAGTTCTCAAATTCACTTGGAAAATGTAGGCATAAACAAAAAGACCATACACATTATCAAAGTTTAAAATCTCACATTTCATTTTTCATTCTTTTTTTCTCAAAGCTTCAGCCCATAGCCACAAATCTCTCTTGACCTTGATTGCCTAATTCGAAAGAACAAAAATCAATTAAAAATCAACCAACTGCTTCATTGATGCATTTCATCGAACACATTGTAAGCTACCAAAATGCTTCATCACATAGCCAACCATGAAAAAAATATGTAGATTCACATTAGAAAAATGATCGTAAACAACAATATTGAATAGGATGGTAGACAAAACAAACACGTATCTCCTATAAAAATAAAACTATGAGAGATGTTTTTCAGACAAAGAACCATCAATATATCACAAAAACCATCAAAGAAAAGAATTTCAATAAGCAAAGCAGTGAAGAAATTTGTATCGATTCCATCATCAAATGGGAAAAAAATGAGACACCAAACTGGTGAAATCTTTGTTGGCTAAAATTTACATCAATATTCCATTGGCACCTTTAAAATTAGCTTGTTGTAAAACAGACTAATATAAAAGAAATAAGAAAAAAAAAAAAAAACAATGTCACAACCACATATTACTATATTACTATACAAATACAAACAATAGAAATAATGAAAACTTTGATTGAATACCCAAATATTGTGGATAAAATGAAAGCATTTGAAGAGAAATGAGAAGAAAATGGGAGTGAAAATGAAAACTTTGGTTGAATACCACTACTCTGCGTACTTTGCCATTCTCCTTCCCTATACCTCTAAATCAATTCATCTTATGGAGTTAACAAATGCTTTAACCAATTCAAAATAATGGGTTTTTTGCAATCATTGAAAATTAAATGGGGAACACATTGCACAAAATCATTACCATCAAATGGAATAGTGAGTTTTGTTCAATTTCTTACACCCTACTGATTAAACTCAGAAAAGAGAAAGACACAAAAGTGAAGGTATTAAACACTAACTTGTCTTTAAAACCTTTAAAATGAGTGTGGGTCACCTTCGAGGAGAAAATGAGTGTGGTTCGCTGCCTTCGAAATGTTTAGACTTGACGTTGCCGTAGGTCTCCGTCACTGAGAAGAAAGGTAGTAGAGATGCAGAAGAATGGAGTTGGGGTTGGGTTTTTTGGGGTTCTATCGTGAGTATGATAATGAAGAAAGGGGAAATAAAAGTAAATTTATATTTTAATAATTTTTAATGAAAAGTTGGAGGAAAATTAAGGAGGAAAAATAATATTTTAATAAAAAATATTTTTTATTATTTATATTTAATGACATTTAAAAATTGTAATAGATTTATGCTGTCATAATGATGTAAATCAAAATAGAACTAATTTCTCAAATGAATTCTCTGCCAATAATGGCTAAGAGATGGAGTATTTATTGAGGATTTGTAAGTAGTTACAAGTAACTGTTTATGAAACAGTTAAGTATTCAATTGTTTCAACTAATTATAGCTTAACTATTTTATTAACTAGAGTTGTCTTTTATTTTAACTAACGATAGCCTTATTCTTATTACATCATTCCACCTCCTAGCATCAAACTCATCCCGAGTTTGTCATGAAAGTTGAAATCCATCCGGTTAGTGGAGTATAACCAAACCAACCTCCTACATTTTGGACAAAAATATTGTGATCGAAGGGATAAAATCAAGACAAAAAATCAAATATGGCCACTAAAAGATAAATCTCTCCATCGGCCATAAACCCAAAAAGATGTTCCCTTCAATCTCATTTAAACCCGTCTTCAAAGAATCAATTTCAAAATAATTAACTTTTGAAGAAAATCCTTTCAGAATCACATTTTCTTTATTATTCGCTTCAAGTTCTTCGACGGTTTAAAGATTCATTTTCACCGCAACCAATGTGTCGTTGATCTTTTGCTCGGTGTTTGATACTTCTTTTTCAACTTCTTTGTTGAATTTTTCTTCACCTGTGACCACTTCCAAGTCAACATTTTCAAATTATTGTTCTTCAATTTTATCTTCATGATTTTCTATTTGACAATTTTCCAACCGTGATTTCTCTGTCTTCTCTTTTGTATATGAAACCAATCTGTTCTTGGACTCTAGCAAATAGATTGATGGTTGATCTACACGTTGAATCTTTATCTCCAATGAAAGATGATTTCTTGGAAAATTAGTTTGATTGGATCGTTGGGCCATTTTTTGATATTGTCCCTTTCTTATTTTGTCCCAAACTGTTTTAGAAACATCATCGAAGTCACTAGAATCACTTTTCCAATTTGGATGATGATAGATTCTTTAAGAAAATCGAGCATGGCCAAAATTTGAATGTTAAAATTCTTCTTCCAAACCACTTGAATAAGAATTCCAGCATTGTTTATGGAAGTACAATTGATTTACTTGTTTATACCAACGACTGGTTTTTTTTCTCCTACCATCAGCATGTGACCAAAACCTTTCGTTATGATCATTTACTGTACATTCTTGCCATTCATCATGATTGAAGTTCTTGGTAATAATCTTGGTATCTTGGAAGAGGTTCTTGATAATCTTGGACTGGTCTCCTTCTTTTTGAGCTCCAAAACTTCCTTCTTGACTGTCATCATCGGCATATTGTAGTGGAATGTCCATCGGCCTCCTCCTTTGATCGTTTCTTTCATTGGGCAAGTTTCTAAAGTTCCTTCACGCTAGCAGGCCTCCTTTGTTTTCTCCATTTCGGTCATAGTCTTCAATCCTTGTCGGTGCCGGCAGTCCATCCATCCTTTGAGTTAGAGAGTCCAAGTTGTCCATTACTCTATTCATCTTATTGTGTAAATCTCCCAAGGAGTCTTCGACGGCCAGCAAGCGTACTGTGGATGTCCTTGGAGAAAGGGTGGTGATCTCCTCCACCTCTTCTTGCTAGTTATTCCCCGCAGAAGGGATTGCTCCTCTCTGGCCAGCCATCCATCCAAGGATCGGGGCTGCTCTGATACCACTTGATGTAAATCAAAGTAGAACTAATTTCTCAAATGAATTCTCTGCCAATAATGGCTAAGAGATGGAGTATTTATTGAGGATTTGTAAGTAGTTACAGGTAACTATTTATGAAACAGTTAAGTATTTAATTGTTTCAACTAATTACAGCTTAACTGTTTTATTAACTAGAGTTGTATTATATTTTAACTAACTATAGCCTTATTCTTATTACATCACATAAATTCTTCGAATTAGAAAAATTCCATTTTTTCCTGTAAAACACGTGAGTTTTGACTTTTTGTGACAGTTTTTTATTTCCTCCTTTTAATTTAGGATGTATACAACTGTTGTAGTAGGTAGTTTTTATTGTAGTAATATCATCGAGTCAGACCACTTTTGAGTTCCCTTGCCCTTGTTAGGTTGACACTCAATGGCGTAATTATATAGCGACTCAAGTTGTCACACCCAATCCTGGAGCACCTCCTCACTAGACCCGAGGTGTGGCGTGAAGCCAACCCACATCATTCTTCTTCTAACAATGTCTATCAACCCTTCTTAACGTGCAACTCTTATCTAAAATCCTTTATGACTTTAAACATGTATTACAGACAACTACAACCAAATCTTCTATTAGTTTAGTTACAAATTATCATGCATGCATGGAATAAGTTGTACAAAATCATATCACTTGTAGCAGATTAGGTGGAGCTTTAACAGGCGTCAAAACCACGATATCTACCTATAAGGTAAATGAACATTGAAAGCATGAGCTATAAAGCCCTGTAAGTAAGCTTTAAAATAGAACATGCTTACTGAAACAAGTATGCAACATATATAAAACAATCTTATAAAGTACTTTTCTAAGCAAATATTTCTAGCAAAGCAACTCAGGGCGGGAAGCAACAAGTTTGACTTTACTATATTGTGGTAAGGGATACTGAATACTCCCAACGTCTTCCTTTCCAACCTTAACTCTACGATGTAGCAGGGTGTCACAATCGCAATCTTTTAACCTCGGGACAAGCGATTGTGCGGCACTTGTTCGACCCAGTCAACAAGTCAGCCGATCAAAATCCAAAAATCGCGAACAAACTCACGGTACGATTCAACCTCCCGTCACGTTTTTTAGAAAATATTTTATAAAACGTGATAGAGAAATAATTGCATTGAAATCATTGTTAAAACAAGCATTAAAGACTATGAAATGCAATAAAAAGCTTAGATTGCAAAGAGTGTGACAAGACTTGGGTGGGGATTCAACTACTATGTCTCTCATGTTCATTCTGGACTTTTTCAACTCTAGTAGGCTTGCATATGAAAAATGTCGAAACTTCACACCAAGATTTATTACCTAAAAAAGAAAGCAACTAGCAAAACTAAACATAAAAATAAGATAAATTGGGGGTATTTGGGTATACAACCATAGGCAAACATCGCCCTACAGAAGTATGCTCGTTATATTCTCCTCCACTTAAACAGTTGACATCTCTGTCGACAAGTGAACCTTGGACTCTTTGATCTTCAGCGTCCAGGATGGTCTCATGATCACCTACTTTAGGGAGATGTGTGATGAAGTCCATAAAAATACTTTCCCACAATCTTGTTGGAACTGGCAGAGGTTCAAGAAGCCAAGCAACTTTTGCTTTCTCAATTTTATCTTGTTGACAGATGAGACATGTCTTCGTATATTGCATGACGTCGTCCCTTATATTGGGCCAAAAATAGCCCTTCTTCTGTAAGGCGTATGTTCTTTGCCATCCGGGGTGGCTAGCCTACAGAATGTCATAACATAGCAATTTCTTCCTTAGGTCCACTCCTCTAGGGACATACAGTCGCTTTCCCCTTGTTACTAGCAGGCCATCTTCAACCCAAAATTGTCATGTCTTACACGCCTTAGCTAAACTCATGACATTCTAAGCGGCATAATCTTTCTGCAGGAATTCTCTCAAAACATTATACATTAAGCCATCAATCTGACTTGCGTGAAGATGAGCAAACATGCACAGAGTCACATGTTCATTTCTCCAACTAAGTGTATAGGTTGCCTGATTGCTCACCCCTTTCATATGTTCAAATTCAAAATCAAACTCAACTAGGAATCCTTGTCACCTTGCTTCTTTTGAAGTCAATTTCGTCCAGGTAAAAAAGTGGTAAGTAGCACTATTGTCTGTCTTCACAACAAAGTAGACCCTAGTAAATATTGTCTCCAGGCTCTCAGACAATATACCACAGCAAGTATTTCCTTTTTAGACACCGTGTATCTCCTCTCTACGGCATTAAGCTTTCGACTTTCATATGCGATGGGATGTCCATTCAACAGGAGAACACGACCCAACTCAAAATTAGACGCATCGATCTCGATTTTAAACAGTTGGGTCATATCGACGATCTTAAGAACTGGTCCCTCGATCATAGCTTGCTTCAACTCATCGAAGGCAACCTGACATTCAGGAGTCCAACCCCATTGGCTGTGCTTTTTCAATAACTCAGTCAGCGGGCTTGCTCTTACGGAGAATCCTTCCACAAATCGTCTGTAATAGTTAGCTAATCCGAGAAATGAATGCAAGTCGGTGACTGGCCTTGGTACTACCTAATCACGTATCGCAACAATCTTCCCCACCATCATACCAATTTGCCCACACTCAATTACATGATCCAGGAAATTTATTTGTTCTTGCGCAAATAAACATTTTTCCCTCTTGACATACAATTGGTTCTCCTTTAGTTTCTGGAAAATTCTTTGGAAGTGGTCCTTGTGCTCTTCCATCCTGGAGTTATAGACCACTGTATAGTCAAGATAGATCACGAAAAGCTTGTCAAGGTATTCGTGGAAGACCTGGTTCATCAACTTACAAAAGGTTTCAAGCGCATTGGTAAGACCAAATGGCATAACAAGAAATTTGAACGCCCCATACCTCATGACACACAGGTCGTTTTAGGCTCATCTCCTTCAGCAATTCTCACTGGATAATAATTCGATCGCAGGTCTAGCTTCAAAAAATACTTCTCCTCATGTAGGCGGTCAAACAAGATAGTGATTAGGGAAACATGTATCTATTGCGAACTGTGATCTTGTTTAGAGCACGGTAGTCGATGCACAACCGCAAACTCCCATGGAAAAAGTCTGGGCTCCATACGGAGCTTTTGCAAGTCTAATAAATCTTGCATTCAATAGTTCAACCAACACCGGTGGTGCTATACGATAAACATTCGTCGCAAGCGGTTTTGCTCCGATAGTAATTCTATCTCATGATCAATCATTCTTCACGGAGGCAGAGATTTAGGCATCACATCCATGTACCAAGACACACATAATGTCTTTGGGGACTGTCTCCCCTGGATTTTCTAATGACCCAAGTGAAATAGTCATAAACGTTCGCTCACCTTGAGCAAGGCCTTTCTTCAGTTGCATGGTCGGAATCATATTTACCCCGTTAGGCTGACGAATGTTTGTATGTATAATGGTGGACGTAGATCCATTAATCACTAAACATTTGACTAACAACATTGGAATAACCTGATGTTCGAGTAGAAATTCCATTCTCGGTACTACATCAAAGTCATCCATTTTAATGGCCACCAAGTCTATGGGGCCAATCCATGCTCCCAACCTTATCATCGTTCGTTTTACTAGCACGATAATAGGCAAGGCACCCGAATTTTTGAGCTTTATTTTTTCTTTGTGTCTTTCTCCCAACGAAAATTCAGCCATCTAGCTTCTACCTCTATTATGAAATTGTGGTTGCACTAGAATCCACCATAGTTTTCTTGAATGGTTTCTAGTTAACCCAACAGTCCACATACATTAGACCCCTCTTTGTCGACCCACTAGTCTCCCCTACCATCTTCTGGGAGACGACAAAAATTTCAAGGCCCCCATTCTAGGATTTTTGCCTTCTTCTATCTGGCAAATTTCTCCTTCAGTTTGACTCAATCTATCATCTAAATCTAAGGCTAACGTGGCTTGAAAAGCATTGAAGGTGGTTTGGTTGGGACACTCCCTAGCAAGATGGGACCCTTTACATATGAAACAACTGAGAGGATGACTGGTTGTGTTCTCATTGTTGTTAGGTCCTCGCTAGGTGCTTCCTGTATTTGCTTGAAAGGGCTTATGGTCTCCGTTGTGACGTTTGTCCCTCACTCCCTGGCAGATTTGGAGGAACTTGGGCGTTTGTTTCTGTTTCCCTTAGAGGAGGAACTTTGATGGCGTCTCACATCTTGAGAGTCCCTAAATAAGTCAAATAACCATTCAGCCGTTGTGTATGTCGACGTGAGGTCTTGGACCCTTTGTTCATATAGCTTGGTCTTAGCCCACAACTTCAAACCTTCGACAAAACAGAAAACTTTATCTTTTTCTGACATATCGCAAATATCTAGCATCAGCCACGCAAATTGTTTCACATAGTCCTGAATGTTGCTGGTGTGCTTCATTTCGTGCAGTTTGCGTTGAGTCAAGATTTTGACATTCTCGAGGAAGAACTGCAAACAGAGTTCTGTCTTTAGCGCATACCACGAATCTATTGTGCAACGCCCTTCCTGGATGTCAACATACTAGGACCTCCACCATAATTTTGCATCTTCAGATAGATACATAGTCACCAACGTCACTTTGGCCTCTTCAATAATCGTACTTGTGGCCTTAAAATACTGCTCGACATCAAAGATGAAATTTTCTAATGTCTTTGCATCTCTTGCCCCACAGAAGGGCTTGGGTTCAAATAATTTTATTCTACCAACAGGGATTGATCCTCAAGCCGGAGTCTAGTTTGCCAACGCTAGCATCATAAGGTTCACCTTCATATTCACCTCTGTGATTTTTTTTTCTAACAACATCGAGGGTAACAAAAAATCCTTCATCATGTCGTTTATCATTTCCAACATATTCTTTTGGGAGTTATCTATCTCAATAACTCGTTCTTCCATATGGACAGTAGAGCCTGATGAACTGTCTCCACGTCCGTAGGTGACGTTTCCAGTTCTCACAATTTGTGGCTCTAGAGTGTCAACTCTAGTCAGCAATTCTTGTATGGATAATTCGTCCAGACGATGGGACACCGCATCAACAACATCGACTTTCTTGGCAACTTCCTCATGTTGTTTTTCTAAGAAACGAATGGAATCAAAAACTCCACCAGGTAGAGCATCTGCTCTTCGAGTCCAACCAGTCGTTCATTATGGGTCTTTGTCCGACTATTTCACAACCGACATCTTTCTGTCTAAACTGTCACCTAGCCCATTTAGCTCTAATACCACTTGTCACAATCACAATCTTTCAACCTCGACAAGTGATTGTGCGAACTTGTTCGACCCA